>NC_041215.1:539903-547054 GCF_002837175.3 Physeter macrocephalus
GGTGTGTGTGTGGTGTATGCGTTTGGTGTGTGTTTGTGGTGTGTGTGTGTGGTGTGTGTTTGTGGTGTGTGTGTGTGGTGTGTGTTTGTGGTGTGTGTGTGTGTGTGGAAGGGGAGGGCTGGGGGAAGCAGAAGGAAGAGATGGGAGGAACTGGCTCCCTTGGAGGCTACATCTAGAGGATGCACACTTCTGGCTGGGATGAACCCATTCATCTTGAAGAGTAATCCCTGCTGCAGAAGAGGGGAGACAGTTGTATTAATTTGTGCCTCTGCAATCTCATCTTCATTGGGGGAAAGAGAGTATTTGTTACTGGAACCACTAATGGAGCAGTTTGCCAGCAATTTTCCCATTTCAAACAACATCTCAGCTGCTAATGTGGAATGGTTTGTCAGGCCTACCCATAACACAGACAAATCACTCTCCAGGCCAAAGGAAGGGGGTGAGGTGGGGGAGAAAGAGGAAGGGCGGGTGAGAGGAGAGAGGGAGCATCAGGACAGATCATTCTTGGCTGCCAGATGAATCGAGTCTACAAATGAGGCTGCCACGGTCTATTAAGAGAGCCTCTTTGGGGCCGGAGGGGCCGGGGGGTGTGCTCTGTCGAGCACGTGGGCACAGGCTGGCTGGACAGCGGCCTGGTTGGCCCGTAGTGAGCCAGAAAAGCATGCCACAAGGTCGCAGAGGCTGCGGGCTCCTGGATATAGCCACCCACAGAGGCAGCAGACCCGGGCAGGCTGCCTTGACTGAGAAGTTCCAAGGACATTCTCATTTTCCAGCTGAGCAGAGTTCAGGGATTTCTCAGCCAAGGCAGCAGCTCCATGAACCTCTGGGGCTGCCAGTCGGGTGGCAAATGCTCTCCGGGAATCCTGGGATTCATCTGCCGTTTTGGCAGGGGGATTGCGGCTGGAGGATGCTTCTGGAGAGAGCCACTGTCTGTAACGATGGCAATCCCCTCAGTTTCTGCAAGAGGATCCACTGCTCCCAGCTGTAGGCCAAGAGCCCAGGCAAGTCAGGTCAGCTGGCTGACCATGCAGTTCATAATGAATAGCGTCCACTTTAGTAATGGGTGCAAGGGCTAAGGGAAGGATGAATCAGTGAGTAGGATGTGATACCTATCTCCAAGGAGTTTAATAATCTGGTGATAGAGACCAGCCCAAGACGGTCCATCACAGAACCAGATTTTATTGCTAACATAAGAAGAGTTGTCCTTTATGGAATCGAGTTGGTTTATGTCTATTATCTCTTTGAATCCTTACACTTCTGAGGCAAGCTGTGTTGGCCCTACTTTGTGGACGAGGAAAGTAAAACCTGCATGGATCAAAGAGCCTATCCGAAGTGACAGAGCTAATAAGTGGCAGAGCTAATAACAGGCATTTTTCTTTTTCCGTCCATTGGATGCACTGCCTTCTCTATTTTTTGAAAACAGAGAAAGTGAAGTCCATATACTTAAATAGTTTTCCCAAAGTCCCAGAAAAGTTTAAGGAGTGAAGACCTCAGTACTCATTCTGAGACATCATGCAGTCTCTGCAGAAGTAGGTATGTTGTAAAAAGGCTGTAGGAGTTGAGGGAAGATGGACTACAGATGCATATGTGTGTATATATACACACAGACATATATATATATATATATATATATATATCAATATATGTATAAAATATGCAAATAGAGTGCAAAGGCGTGGCTTTGAACAAAGAACAAAGAATTCCCACCTTAGCCTGTTAACCCTGGCAGGGACGCTGCTGTGTATCCCGTACTCTTTACCCTTGCACACTCTGGGGATGGTCTTTATTTCTGCAGTCTCTCTGCCTCTTATGCTGCTGTGGGTACCCACTGGACATCCAACTCCTTACAGGGTGCCAAGGCCAGGACATGATGTGGGTTAGCCTTGCCCCAGGGGGCATTAGAGTTTGTCAGTGTACTTCAGATGTAAAGTTAAGGCAAGGGTGAGGATAATAACAGTAAGAGCTACTATGTATCAGCGTGTACTTGGAAGTCAGGCATCAGACTAAGAGCTTTGCACCGTACATCTAACTTAGTATTGACACCTCTCTGAGGCAGGTCCTGTTTGTTATCACTACTCCCACTTTAAACATGAGAACACTGAGGCTCAGAGATGTTAAGTCACTTGTCCATATTCACAAAGCCAGGAAGAGCTACAGCCGGGACTCAAACTCAAGTTCATCCAATTGGAAAGCCTGCACTCTCAGTCACTGAGCATTGCTGAATACCATTTGCTGCTGAGCCATCTCCATTCCTTGAGTCATTGCCCACTCATCCTCAGGAAAACTGCCCCTGGGTCAAGGGAGGAAGTCTGGGGTGTGTGTGCACACGCACGTGTGTGGGTACACACACAGGCTCTACACAGCAGGCAGCCTCTGGTGGGTTGTACACAGCTTGGAACAAGCATGCAAAGATCCATACTCCCAGTGACAAAAATTCAGTGTGAAGGACAAAAAGCAGCATTAGCATCAGCAAAAACTGTCACATTTAGGGATGTGTCTGAAGCCAGCGGCTGTCTTTGGTCTCTCTTAACTGGCACATGTGTCTTTCTTTGGCAAACATTCTTCAGGCTGCAAACTGATTTAATAGAACTAGCATAAAAACAAACACACAAATCAAACATCTGAGCATCTTCCGGCACTGGCAGAAACAATGCGAACATCTGATGGGGATTTCAGCCATTTGCGTTCTGTATTGATTTGCCCTAGTTCCTCAGTGCTTCCTTAATGATCTGTCATTTGCAAACATGCGACTGAACACAATATATTTCTAGCAATACATAAGTCAACGTGATGCCAGAGGGACTGGCAGGGGCATAGCTAGTGCAGGGCCATGGCAGCAAGTCACCTGATAAAGAGTTTCTGGAGCTGGATTAGAATATTGGTTGCAATAGTGGTGGACATCTACCATTTATTGAGGGCTTTTTATATATCACTGTGCTCTTCACACACTGGCTCATTTTATTCCTTCAACAATACTACAAAGCAAGTAGTATCACTAATATAATAACAACAGAGATGAGGCATGTGGGCATATGTGACATGAGTCATTCCAAACCAGCTTTGCAGATTACCTGGCATTGCCTACAGAAAGCAAAGGTGCAGACCCAGAGCCAGATTTGCTCTTCTTATTATATGCATATTCTCAGATGCCTCCAACAGAGAAATCTTTGTCATCAACTTAGAAAAAAATGAGAACTTGAGAGTAAAGCATTCTATCATGTCACATATGTGACACGTGCCTAAGCTTTTTCCTTTCAGATTCCACTTAGTAGCTTTCAAACATTGTGCTAATTTTCTATACAATTATGTTATATTATTTAATCTTCATGGAGAATCTCCAGTAGGATGATGAGCCCCATTTTGCAAAGATGGGAACTAAGTGAAACATGAGATGTTAAGAAAGGTACCCAAAGAGGCAGAACCGGGATCCAAACCCAGAACTATCTACCCCAAGGCTCTATTCTTTTTTTTTTTTTTTCCCGGTCTCTCCCGTTGCGGAGCACAGGCTCCGGACGCGCAGGATCAGTGGCCTTGGCTCATGGGCCCAGCCCCTCCGCGGCATGTGGGATCTTCCCAGACCGGGGCACGAATCCGTGTCCCCTGCATCGGCAGGCGGACTCTCAACCACTGCTCCACCAGGGAAGCCCGCAAGGCTCTATTCTTAATTATTCTGCTGTCTGATCAGCTTCACCTTTATCCCACCTGCCCCCAACCCACCCCATCCCCCTCTCCTTCCACATGGCAGCCACCCAGAAACCTGGTGTCCTCAGAAGAAGATGTGGTACGTATATACAACGGAATATTACTCAGTCACAAAAAAGAACAAAATAATGCCATTTGCAGCAACGTGGCTGCAACTAGAGATTATCACACTAAGTGAAATAAGTCAGAAAGAGAAAGACAAATACCATATGATATCACTTACATGTGGAATCTAAAATATGGCACAAATGAACCTATCTACAAGCAGAAAACAGACTCACAGACATACAGAATGGACTTGTGGTTACCAAGGGAGAGGTTGGGGAGGGAGAGGGATGGACTGGGAATTTGGGGTCAGTAAATGCAAACTATTACATTTAGAATGGATAAACAACAAGGTCCTACTGTAGAGCACAGGGAACTATATTCAATATCCTGGGATAAACCATAATGGAAAAGAATATAAAAAAAGAATGTATATATATATGTAAAACTGAGTCACTTTGCTGTACAGCAGACACTGGCACAATACAGTAAATAACTATCCTTCAATTTTTTTAAAAAGGAAGAGAATCCCGGAAGTTGATGATTTCCAGAGCCCTCCAGCCCTGTTGCTCTGCTGACTACTTTTTTTTCTTTTAACTTCTCTCTCTTTTTAAAAATGTCCCTGGTGACCAGTATCATGGGGGCATATTTGTTTTGTTTAGCAGATAAACCATTGTTTATCTCCCCACCCCAGATAAACAATGGGGTTGAGGTGAGGCTAGGTGGAAAATGGGGCTACCTTTTCCCCTAGATGCTTTTGATTTATGATTTGACGTCTAAGTCCATCCACAACCTTTCTCTGGCAACTAAATTTACCTGTTATAGCCAAGGGCATGAGACTCGGGATGACACTAGATGACACTAAGTGGAGCTATAGAGCAAAAATGGAAGAAGATGGGACAGAGATGAAGATGAGGTTCTAGGTACAGATGGCCCCTCTCGAGCCCTGAGGCCAGGAGGGCGGAACGAAGACCACAGAACAGAAGAACGTGTGGGCCTCTGGCTCTTCTCAGAATCTATCCCTGCTGGAGGCTGGAGCGGGTTCAGAGAAACGGCAGGGAGCAGCAAGAACACTGCTGTTGGTGGGAGCTCAGTTTTGAGGAAAATCTGCAGTGAACTGTCTCACCGTGGATTCTCTGGAAGAAAGCTGTTTTTAGAGGAATTGGCTCTGCTATTCGGGGAGACCAGTGCACACTTCTCTGAGCTGCTTTGGCTTTGAAAAAAATCTAAAAGAGTCGGCCAGATTGATTTGTATGAGAGATAGACCTTCCTTCCCCTGAATGTTGGGGAGTGCAGAACCCCTCCCAAGGTTTAAAAGCATCACTACCAGCTAAGGATTGCACATATAGGGAACAGAGAACCGGATGTGGTGCAAAGCGACCCTAAGGTGAAGGAGAAATTTGGGTTATATAGGTGGCTATGGACATGAGGTAGAATTCTTTTTTTTTTTTTTTTTTTTTTTTTTTTTGTGGTACGCGGGCCTCTCACTGTTGTGGCCTCTCCCGTTGCGGAGCCCAGGCTCCCGACGCGCAGGCTCAGCGGCCATGGCTCACGGGCCCAGCCGCTCCGCGGCATGTGGGATCTTCCCGGACCGGGGCACGAACCCGCGTCCCCTGCATCGGCAGGCGGACTCCCAACCACTGCGCCACCAGGGAAGCCCGAGGTGGAATTCTTGATGGTAAAAAGAGAAGTCACGTTCAGATGTCTTTGGGATGATAAATCAGATACTTCCTGTGCATCTTGGGGTGCATGCTACAGTTTCTACTCTCTGCTCCCTCTTTCTCATCTTTCAACCTCCCCCACCTGCTGGTCTTCTCTCGTTGATAAGAGGATGAATTTTAACTGCTCAAAAGACTTCTAGGCCAACACACAGATCCCCAGGCACGGGCTTCGTTGCCTTAAGGAACAAACAGGTTTCCTCTGCGAAGGTCTCTCGTACATGTCACCTCTCCTGGTATCTAACCAGAGGATCTTGCCTCATCTGCTTTAATGTCTCAGCTTTATTTGATCACAGAGGAGAATGAGGCAAGCACAGCAAGAGAAGTTCTAGGCAATCTGTCTGGTGGGTCGTATGTGCCGGGTCAGCAACGGCAGCCTTATTTCCATGTCTGCATACATTTGCATGAAGATGAGCTACTGCCAGGCTCAATTCACAATGCAAGTGGCTAGCCTAATTCTTGAACATGTTCTCTCAACGATAATCTTCAAAGAACTGACGGAGCTTTATGGAGGGATCTTACGCAGGTAGCTTCAGCTCCTGTGATGTGGTTTCCAACCTTTCTCACCATGCCTAATAATATAAAAGTGGTGGTAGTAGTAGCCGCAGTTGTAGTAAAATAATACCGTTCGCTGCTAACATAGTATATCCTATGTGCCAGACCCAACACTAAGAATCTGATAGCATATATTCATTTCACTTTCACACAAACCATTAAGACGGTACCACTAGCCTCTGAATTTTTCAGTTGAGTAAACCAAGACTCAGAGATGTTATTTGCCAATGGCTAAAAGGCAGGGCAGCTAAAATGTGGGTCTGCCTGAATTCACCGTCTACACTCTTAAGACCGTGCTTGTCGTTTGTGGCTGCTTATTTTTAGAAGTTCTCTAGCTAGGTTGGCCATTCCCAGACTTCTAGATTTCATAGGCTAGGTGGTTACAGACCTCTTATTTTGTCAATTAAGGCAATCTCTGTGTGTCTGTTATACATAACATTTATATATAGACTTATATTTATAATTATATAATAATGACACATATGATTAAACACATATTTATATTACACACACATACTCATCCTTCAGTGGCCATCATTTTATAAAATGAAGAGTATTTTTTTTTTTTTTTTTTTTTTTTTTGCGGTACGCGGCCCTCTCACCGCTGTGGCCTCTCCCGTGGCGGAGCACAGGCTCCGGACGCGCAGGCTCAGCGGCCATGGCTCACGGGCCCAGCCTCTCCGCGGCATGTGGGATCTTCGCGGACCGGGGCACGAACCCGTGTCCCCTGCATCGGCAGGCGGACTCTCAACCACTGCGCCACCAGGGAAGCCCAGTATTTTTAACAACAATGATAACAGAGTAAGGAAGTCTAGAAATTTAAAATAAAGGACACTTCTTGAAATGGAATATTTTTGCTCAATTAAAAAATATCACATTGTTCTTGTTATTCTTACATGACCTCATTTAAGGAAAACTCAGTAATAATCAGACAGCCTTTCAGAAATAACTAGCCTAGGGCTTCCCTGGTGGCGCAGTGGTTGAGAGTCCGCCTGCCGATGCAGGGGACACAGGTTTGTGCCCCGGTCCGGGAAGATCCCACAGGCGGCGGAGCGGCTGGGCCCGTGAGCCATGGCCGCTGAGCCTGCGCGTCCGGAGCCTGCGCTCCGCAACGGGAGAGGCCACAGCAGT
>NC_041215.1:547109-571585 GCF_002837175.3 Physeter macrocephalus
TTTTTTTTTTTTTTTTTTTTTTTTGCGGTACGCGGGCCTCTCCCGTTGTGGGATCTTCCCGGACCGGGGCACGAACCCGTGTCCCCTGCATCGGCAGGCGGACTCTCAACCACTGCGCCACCAGGGAAGCCCTCAACGTGCCTTTTAAAATTCAATGTCCAGGTGTGAGCCCAACGGCCCAGGTATGGTCTGGCCTCCATGGGTCGCATCTCCAGTGGGGACGTCTGTAATTTCTCTCCCCCAGACACCTGAGCTGTGTGCCCATGAGGCCCAGGCTGGAGGTATAGGGATGCGGAGTGGGAGAGGAGGGCGGGCAGGCCCGAGCTCCTGAATCAGGGCTGGGGTGGGGATGGCTGTGGTTTGAGACCTGGTCAGCGGAAGGTCTGTGGTTGCCAAAGAGAAAAGATAAAAACTCGCAGATGGAAGGGGAAAGGAACAAGGTGGGGCAGAGAAAGAAAGCAAGGTGCTATGGGAATCTGAAATGAGATGAATGTTGGCAGGAATTCTTTCCTGACACCCTTGTTGGGAGGCCCAGAGTCCTACCCTGGCATGGATGGAGGGGATGGCTCTTGTGACGAGGAGCACAGGGTTAACTGGGTGGAGAAAGAGACCGGGCTGGGGAGGAAGGTGGGAAGACCGTGGGTGCAGAGAGGGAAAGAAGCGGGGGGTGGAGAAAGGGAGGGAGAAAAAGAGAAGGGGGAACGGTACAGAAAAGGCAGAGAGGAGGGACAGGCGTAGGGGGAAATGGGGGACAAAGGGCAGGGGGTGGGGATGGGCGGGACAGGTGTGAGGTCTAAGTGAAGTCCCGGGAAGGAAGGGCTCTCCAAGGCTAGAGCAATGGACCACAAGGAGTGAAGGCGAGTCACGGTAAAACACAAAGGGAATTCACTGTTGGTTTTTGCTAAAAGAAGACTGACGGCTGAGTGAAGGCGGAGGAAGGTACAGAAGGTGTGGATGTCAGGGCCAAAAAAACACAGGTGGCTGACTCGCTTCTGCCTGCAGGAAGGGTGTGGAGGCATGGGTTGTGTCCACTGGGTCTGGGGAAGAACGTTTGAAAGGGAATCAGAGAAAAGCTGGCAAAGCAACTGAAGAAAGAAGAAACGAAGGCTCCCCTCCCCTGTTGTAAGTTATATGTTTCTTCTCACCTCAATCAGGGTGAAACCAAAGTCATTAAAATGATCTGGCTCCTCATTACCCCTCTGACCTCATCCCCTGACACTCTTCCTTGTGTTTACTCCACTCCAGCCACACTGGCCTTCTGGTATACGAGGCACAGTCCTACCTCAGGGCCTTTGTGCATGCTGTCCCCTCTATTTGCAATACTCTCCTCCAGATATCCACTTGCTTTTTCTCTCACTCACTTCTTTATTTTTCTCCACAGAACCTACCATCTTCTAACATAATATCTAATTCACTTTGTTCTGTTTATTGTTTGTTGCACTCTTCCCTCAACGAGAATGCAAGCACCATAAAGGCAGAAATTTGGTCTATTTTGTTCACTGCTGCTCCCTAAGCACAGAACAATGATTGGACCCCAGTGGACTCACAACAGATGTTTGTTGAATGAATGTATGAATGAATGAAAGGGTCAATGGGTCATCTATTGAAATGCATTGGGAGCAGAAGGGCATGCATAAGAGGAGAAAGAGGAGGGGGAGGAGGGGAAAAGGGAGGAGGAGGAAGAAGAGGAGGGGGCGGGGGGAGAGTAGGGAGAGGAGATGATGCAGCAGAGAGGTGAGGGAAATGTATACAATATCTTTTCTTTGGAGGGATTTTATCTAATGATGTTTCTAGTTGGGGGGGTTCCATCTAATCATGTGTTTAATAAAGCCATCTAAAGATGAAGGTAGAAATGAAAACAGTTATTGTCATGTAAAGAGTGATCTTCAGGTCAATGTTCACTGACCCTCTACTCAATCCAGAATGAGACACTGGCCATTTTCTAACATATGAGAGAAGAGTGGACAAGATTAAGCTACATGGACAAACAAATTTTACTGGAGTTTTGGATACCTGTGCACACACACAGACACACACAATCTTGTCTCATTCCCTAAAGGTCTAATCTAGATGACCATAATCTGATTTGAAATGATTAAGAGCTCAGTCTCTTGCTCAGTAATAGTAGCTGTGAAATCAGTTCATTATTCGTATACTTTCCCCCTCCACCACCATTTTATAGAAGGCTTGCCCTCGTGTCAAGGGCTATATTAAGAGCTTTACATGTGGTATTTCATTTAGTTTTCACAATGACCCGTTGAGTAATACTATAATTATCACATTACTATAAATGAGAATACTAGAGACGAGGGAGAGCAATTATTTTGCCCACAGTCGCAAACGGCTAGCACATGGTAGAGCCAGGATATAATCCCAGGGTGACTCTAGGGCAGGGACTGGCCAACCTTTACTGCAAAGGGCCAGACAGAAGATATATTAGGCTTGGTGGGCTGTAAGTTCCTTTGTCACAACTACTCAATAATGCCCTACAAGAACAGCCATAGGCAATACATAAATGAATGGGTGTGGCTGTGTTCCAATAAAACTTTATTTACAAAAATAGGCGGTGGACATACTTGGCCCATGGGCTGTCATTTGCTGACTGTGCTCTAGAATCTATATTCTTGACCCCTGAGCTATCATACCTGGGAAAGCCTGGAAAGAGAGCAAAGAGATTGCTGAGTGCTTTCAACAGTCAGCTCTAACAGCCCAGCATGCCGCCAGCCTGAGGGGGACTGGCTGAGACCAAGAAGCGAACTCGCCAGGGACAGAGGGAGGCAGACAGGCACTCACATTTCAACGATGCCCTCTGGCAAGTTGGCGGGAATCTCCATCAAGCCCTTCCCTCGACAGTCCACGATGTTATTACTGCAAGTGCAGGCTGAAGGGCAGGAGATGGAGTTGGCATTGCAGGATGGAGGCTCCGAGTGCAGGCCTGTGGGACCAGAACACAATGGTCAATTCATGTCAGTGTCAGCAGCTGCCTGGGCTTCTGTGTCTCTTAACCAGCTTCCCAAGGAGGCAGCATTACCTGATCAGCTACCTGAAAAATCATCACCAGCTAACATCGGCCCTCAGCTGGGAGACACAGCTGCCGCTGGCTAAACATTCAGCCAAGAGGAGAGAGTCTACCCTTGACCTGACCATTTCTAGATTGTTCCACTTGCTCTGTCATCCCCTCATTCTTACTCTTTCAGAGACAGAGTTGCTCTCAGAATCAATCACACATGAAAATATGCCACTGGAATGCAAAGAGCATACACTGGGACTACTTTTTCAGGGAGTCCAATGTCTGAATGACATTCCAGGGTTTTGGGCTTTTATCTGGGGCTTGGATACCGCATGTAGACACACCTTTGTTTCTTTCTCAAGTGGCTGGAAGTCACTATCAAAACCAAGTGGGAAGAGAAAAGGTGACAGAATTTCCTCATTTGGGGCACTGATGTTGTCCAAGTGTCAGCAGAGCCATCAACAACGACATCCAAGTCCTTTTCAAACAGCTTTTATGTCCAAAGAACATGCAAATGAAACTTATCTCATTAGAAAAAAAGTGAATAAGTTACTACATATTTTGGAGTCTCAGTTTTGTTTGAGGTGAGAACCTGTGTGAATTTACCGCAAAGTGGTAAAAAACCCAAGAAAATGGCAAGGAAGGAGCTTATTTACAAAGCCGAGTGAAGATAAACATATTAGCAAACTAACTCAAGATTCAAAGAGTCATAAGAATCTTAATCACTTTCTCTGGTGGTCACACCAAATTGCTAACAGAAGTAAATTCAAACATTTTAAAGACACTGTATAAGTTTTCACGCTATGACTGTTTCTTCAAAGTGAGGTAAGAATCGCAAACCCGTGGTTAGTCTTTCAAATGTGGACACTGCGGTCCAAAAGGTAAACTCAACCCAATGGCATTCTCAGGACCTTATCCCATACCTGGGGATCCAGCCAGCAGGGATGATTTCAATGTCTTTCCAGATCCACCTCCCTGAGCAAAGGGCCATGGGCTGAGACCAAACTCAGACTAACTCTGCAAATATCCTCACTGCTCAGACACGGACCATCTGGCTGCGGGCTCTTGGAGAGAGATTAAACGTGAAACATGGAAAATATCTGTAGGCAAAGATGATTTTGGTTTGGCCCCGGTTCACTGGAGAGGCTGAGGCTGGGAAGCCAGAGCGAGTCTAACTACAGTGGTAGAATCAGAGGACTGACCGGGCCTGGGGCAAGTCCTCGTTTGGACAGTGAGTGAGCCTTAAATCAGAGGCTCCCCTCTCCACGTTCAACAGTCCCTATACTTGGGGGTGGTCCTTCTGCAAGACTCAAATCGATGCCTATGGCTTAATTTGGAACATTTACTTTGCCACAAAGTGCAACCCAGTGACCAAAGGTTCTTACTTCCCTTGGCCTCACTTTCACAGGCTGAGGCTGGGAAGCCAGAGCGAGTCTAACTACAGTGGTAGAATCAGAGGACTGACCGGGCCTGGGGCAAGTCCTCGTTTGGACAGTGAGTGAGCCTTAAATCAGAGGCTCCCCTCTCCACGTTCAACAGTCCCTATACTTGGGGGTGGTCCTTCTGCAAGACTCAAATCGATGCCTATGGCTTAATTTGGAACATTTACTTTGCCACAAAGTGCAACCCAGTGACCAAAGGTTCTTACTTCCCTTGACCTCACTTTCACACACACACACACACACACACACACACACACACACACACTCACACACACACACACACATACACAGACACAATTTAAAAACATCCTCTTAAGTGGAACATTCGAGCAAATATTCTTGTGTAGGGTCCAAGGACTTCAAACTCTCCAGTGTCACACTAGTGGATCTAACAGAGACCATGGAAAATGCCAGAGAGATGACAACTTACATTAAAATCCCCAAGTGGAACATTCTCTTAGAGAGAGAGGTGGTGCTGGCTTTGTTCCAAACTCGGAAAGTCTTTACATTTCTGAGAAAATGACAACCCCGGAAAGCCAGCCTGTAAGAACCTCAGATCAGGAATGAGACTGTTATGGCCAAGAGTGTGGGCTCTGGAGTCCCACTGGCTCAGTTTGAACACTGGTTCTATCCTATCATCCTTATGTCCCCGTGCCTCAGTTTTCCCCACCTGTAAAATGGGGGAAACAGCAATACTTACTTCATAGCATGGCTTTATTGCTAAGGCAAAGGAAATTAATGCATGTAAAATATCAATATTTAGAAGAGGGCATGGCACAGAGTTAGCGCTTAGTCGTGTTATTTGTTATTGTTTTTGTTGTTCTTATTATTATCATTATTTTTTGGCTGCACCATGCGGAACACAGAACTTCCCAGACCAGGGATCGAACCCTCGCCCCCTGTGGTGGAAGCATGGATCCTTAACCACTGGACCACCAGGGAAGTCCTGTTGTCGTTATTTTTCATAATGGGTCTGGCTCTGCCACGAATTGTCTACAAGACCTCAGGCAAGTCACAGTACCCCCCGGCCCTGAGTTTTTCTGCTGCCATCTTGGTGAAGTTTCGACTGCATGACTTCTGAAGTCCTTTCTGGGTCTGGAGATGGACTACTGTTCTTCAGAAAAATGGAAACAGAAGGATCAGAAGACACCTAAAAGCCTTCCCTCCTCTGCTGCATCTCTTTGCAGGTGGCCAAGAGGATCTACAGTGGGCAGGGCTCGCGTCCCCTCACCTGCATCCCCTCAAGGAGGCTGGGAGCGCCAGGACTGCAGGTGTCAGGGCTTTTGAAGTGTAGATGGTGCTCCCCAAAGAGAACTGCCATGCCTGGCCCTGCATATCAAGGGGCTCCGGTGCCTGACCAGCCAGGGAGACACACCACACCCCGCACCTTCCTGGATGGGAAGCATCAGGGGCTCCATGGAGCCCTGAGCCTGAGCACTTGCCTTTCCATCCACTGAGGTACAGGGTATCCAATGGCCACATCCCTCTTTTGATCTGTCAAAATATTACTTAGTGGGGTGTGTCAGAAAAGAGCAGAAGAAAGGCATTATGTTTTAGGGCTCACATGGGCAACAGAAAGTTCTGAAATGGAGTTTCTTCAAAGGTACCCCTTCTGACTTCTGTGCTGAAATGAATTCTGTTTAAACCAGACCCAGGCTGCAGCCTTGAGTCCCTCTGGGAACGAGCTGTGTCTTTCACAGGGTGGCTCTGATTTGGAAGAAAGGGTGTGCTACATTGCAAAGGATGTTGTCAAGGCCAAAAAGGATTTGAAAAGCTTCCTTAACCAGGTCACTAATGACACCTTTTATTACGCGGAGAGAAACAACTGTAATTATAGTCTCTGTCAGCATCCCGGGCTGGCAGCTCCCCAGCTAGGTATTCACACATGGCAAGGATGCTACTCTCTTGTTGAAACAAAACACTTCAGGTTTAAGCCAGGGCTGAAAGATGATTTTGCTTTCCCTGGAAACATTCCCCCTTAATCAATGCTGCAGGGACCAAGCCTATTTCCCTCTGGGTCTCTGAGTCCTGTGTGGTGCGAGTCCTTCCCCTTTGCTTTCTGTCTCTGGACAGAGTGAGACTAGCATGTAAGTTCTACAAGGTCAGTGACCTTTTCTGTCTTATTCACTATTATATCCTCATTGCCTAAAAGAGGGCCTGGCACAAAACACTCAATAAACACACCTTGGGTGAGTGAGAGGATGAATACATGAATGAAATTGCCCCAGAAGCCTTAGAGACATGGGGACTGAATTCCACCAAGCTACGGAGGTGAACGATTCTTCTGGAAGGACCGTGAGGGGAGGCTCCCTGAGTTCTGAGTGCCCTGGGCACTGGTCCATAGCATCAGCCTCAGAGTGGGGAAACGGAGTGGCAATGCGTAGACAGGACTCTCATGCCTGAAGCTCAGGTCTTTCTATCACAGCAAAGGCCATCTGTCCAGTCCCCTGAGGCCCCCTCTGAGCCTAGCTCACCTGCTCAGGTCAGGTGTCCTAGGTCCTCTGTCGACCTCTGTCAGCAAATCCATCCCTCCCAGCCTTTCCTGTCCACACACATTGAGGCTAAAGAGAGTGATGTAGGAGATAGTAGATTTCCAAGGCGGACAAAGCGAGGAAACACCTACCTTTCTACCCAGCAAATTCTATGACTACAAGCTAGGAAGAAGAGGGGAATGGGAGCAGAGTTTTTATATTGGGGTAGAAGGAGTCTCTGTGTCTCCTTGATGGAAAGGGTCTCTCTAGGTGTGTGCCTGCCTGCATGCACGTGTGTGTCCCTGTTGTATGATGCGTTCTCAGGAGGCCTATGCATCCTCATGGTCCTCGAGGGAGCCTGCCGACTGGTACCACTGCCTCTTCTCCCTGGCACAGCAAGGGCCTTAAATCTGAGCGTATTGATGAACTAGCAGGCAGACCCCCTGTCATGTACTTTCTAAGACGTTCTCTTATAAACTTAGGAGTGCATGTGGACTTGTTCTTCCTTTCTTCATTTTAAAATAAGTGCCCAGGTTCTCTGCCCTCAGAACTCTTCCAGTCCCAGTGCTAAAATGCTACTGCCCTGGGGTGGAAGGATGTCCTGACCAGAGTAGGGAGATGGGGATGTGGGCCGAGTACCTGTCTCTCTTCTGGGGGCCCATCTCACCTTTCCTTAATCACTGCAGCTCTGGAATTTCAATCTGGAGCCAAAGCCACCTCTGTGCCAAACAAGGAGGAAGCTGAGATGCCCGGCCTCCCTTCACATGTCTCCTAAGACTCGCTGGTCTGTGGCCTGATGTCTGGAGGGAGGGCAGAGCAGAGCTCGGGGGGAACGGAGATGCTGGCCCTTCCTGCTCTTACTGGTCATCAAGGGAGCTGCTTCCCAGCCCAGGGGGATGTCAACGAGCGAGAGGGCAGGAACGCGTTCCCAGCTAGACCTCTCACAGGGCAAGCGCCTGTGGTCACCGGCATGGACATTGTACAGATTATCCTCTCTCTGCTGACTGCACAATTCTCCCTCCGGTTCTGAGAAAGAAGGAAGATGGAGCAGTGACCAGGGATATGACTCCTGCCCAGCTCTGACCCCATCTTTGTTTTTCTGCTCATTGGCAAATGGGAATGATCATCACCCTGAAAGCCAAAGGCCCGAACTTGTCTGCCCAGATGAGTGGGGCAGAGGTCACCGAACTCCAGACCCAGAGAGGGCCGTGGAGATGGTGGGGAAACAGAAGCCCTGAGAGAGGAGTGTACCTGCACGTGGACACAGTCGTGGCCAATCTAATAATGACCATCATTCTCATAATAGTAGCTAACGTTTATAGGCTGTTTCCTATGCACTGCATTGAGTGCTTTGTATATATCACCTCACTTGATCCTCATAAAACCCCTGTCGTAGATCCATTATTATTATTCCCATAATAGAAGGGCTCTTCTACCACCTCCTCTGCCAAAAAGACACCCACCATGCCTCTCTATTGCCACGAAGTAGAAAACCGTCAAAGCCTTGGAATCTCAGGAGGCAGGAAAGGATGCTCAGGGGTGAGACATGTATTGTGTCAGCTACCCTGGAGATGGCTGGACACTCTTGCGTTAGAGCCGTTGTTTCTTTCTTTCTGTCTTTAAAGAGAACTTCACCCAGTAGAGTGTGGAGAGTTGGAAAATCGACTGGCCTCATGAGCGCGTGGAAATAAATTAATTCCAGTATTCAAATTAAGCATCCCTGTTGGCCTCTGGTCTTTCAAAAGCCAACAACAGACTGCAATGACAATGGGACTCGAGCAATTATGATGAGAATATAAATGAACGTGATTTAAATACCAGAGGCATGATAATTTGGAGAATGGCTAAATAAACCTAATAATCTCATTCTTGCAATGTCCAATTATGGTGTTTTAATTAAAACCTCCTAAGGAAATGGGTGGCTAGTCATGGCTCACCTTAATTAACTCTATACCTAGTAACTAGTCTCAAATTAAAAAAAAAAAAAAAAAGAAGTAGAAGGGGAAAGTTTCTTGTTTCCAAGGAGATACACCTACTTCATTTTAAATAATAACTGAGGAAGAGTTTGTTGAGAGGCTCTTAGGATCCAGCACTATTCTAGGTATTGGGGCACTGGAAAAAAATGTAAGACATGGCACCTTATTACCAGAAGACAAGATTAATCTTCATGAAAATATATCTCACATTCAAAGGCAAAGGACAGATACATGTGAAATGGGTGGACAAACCAATGGGTTCAAAGATATTCAAAGTTAAGAGATAATTGACTCAAGAGGTCAAATATTTAGCTACTACCCTTGAATTACAGATTGTAACTGGTAGAAACTTTCTCAGATTAAGGGATCAGAAAATTGACACGTGAAAGACAAATCCTAGAGTTTAAACTCCCAAATAAGCCCTTTAGCTAAGGATGGAAAAAAAAATTCAACTTGCAACTCACGTGAGCCTAATCATGGCCAAAGCGTAACCTTTTCTCCAATCTGCTGTATGAACTCATAAAGTCCACTGGGGGACCCTTCTAGTCCTAGGGCCCTAACTTCCTCTTAAAACAAGGAAAATTAACAGAGAAATCCTTTCAGCAAGAGCTAAAGGAAACCAAGCAGTCCTGTTGCATATCATGGAAAACTGTTATAATAAATAAAATAAGAGTCTCCCACTCTTGTGAAAAATGCCCAGCTGTCTCCCCAGGAGAGGAAAATAAATGCCTTCGATTGAAGGGGACCGTTGACAGAGGGGATGAATTTTGCCGGAGTGCGCTACTAGCAAATTTCTGGGTTAGCGGCGGTGATAAGGAACCAGTAGCCCGGACTTCTAGGGAGAAGAGGCTGGGCTCCAGACAGCCGGATTTAATTCAAAGGGAGATATCAGGGACTTGGGCAGGCAGGGCCCTCACAGGCTGAGAGAGATAAAGCTCTTTCCTGTCTCTGGAGTCATGCGTTGGGTGAATTTTTCGATACCGTGTAGGGGCGCAGGGAGGTTTTTCTAAGGCTGCCTCAACAGGGGCCACTGGTGATGAATACGCATAGGGATGGTTTGATTGATGCCCCATGCCTTTCTTCCTTCTGAGCAGATGACTTCTATTTTTTAAGGGATGTTCATGCTCCTCCTTTCTTGACTGAAGTCCTCCTCCTGCGGGTTATGGGAGGAATAGCTTGGATGAGGAGGGAGCCTGGTGGTTTTGCAGCTTTAAACAATGGCCATCAGGTCTGTCCCAAACTGCCTCATTCGGATGCCTCGCTGGGCTCTGCGGTGGGGCAGGGCCTGCACCCTCAGAGGTGGGCTGCATCTCCCAGTAGGGGGGTTTGTCGGTACATGAAAATAGCCCATTTCTTTGACCTCCTGTGGGTGCACAGGCTGAATCTTGCTCCACGCTGCTTCCTCTGGCATCCTTTTATCACAGTCTCACCACCTACCTTGAACAAATCATGAAAGATGTAGTACTTTTGGGAAGGGGGTGCTCCTCCTGAACCCCACTAATGAGGGCGGTTGTTCATTCGTTACAGATGTTTAATTCACCAGTTCTCCCCGCCATTGTATCTGACTTACTTTTCAGAAAGTTGCCCTGCACAGCATCCTATCTGGAAGCCTTGAGAGCCTGGGAAAAGCATCTAAAAAATCCCCCACGCATAGGGCCCCTAATATGTCACTCCCCTAAATTCATACTACTAGTGAGAGGGTGGAGATTAATAGCATATTCATGTCTGCAGTCTGTGGATTAAATTCTGGTGTCCTTAAAAGACACCTGGCCTCGTATGAAGAAGTTACAGCCCATCACTAGAAATGGGCTTGATTGCTATAAACAGGGGATATGATAAAGGTCATAGTCACCTATGTAACTATTAACCCACCTGTGAGATCCGGCTTTTTCAGAGGAGGGAGACCTGGGGCAGTAACATTTCCAGGACCCAGGAGGATCAGCCTTCCGGCCCTGGGTTTTGAGTCCTGACTGCTGCTGGGTAAGCAATGTCTCGGCACTCCCTTGATGGGAAGGTGCTTTCATGACGAAGCACCTTCGTGTTGGTATTCGTGTTGGTGCGCAGCTTTTAACTTGGTACCCACCCATAATGATGTGTTTTAACCTCCTCCCTAATTAGTTTTTCTCAATAGCTTTTGGATGACTCCTGCACTCTATAATTATTTCTTTCACTGGCACTTATGCCGATATTGTACCCTTTGCCTAATAATTACTGTAATTACAGTCACTGTATTTGAGTTGGGTGTCTGTGTGATAAACGGTTTTATTATGTGTCTGATGGAAAGTGATTTCTAAGTGGGCGTCTATAGCAAATTGTTGAGGTACTGCTCTGAAACATGTTAAAATGTTTCTGGGTATTAAATGACTTGATAAAGTTGTAACATGACAGGAGAAAGCAGCAGATCAGGGAGATAAAGTTGAATTCAAGGAAAATTCCTATATATGGCAAATGCAGCCTAAGAGCAGAAGAGGACCAGTCTGCACTCCTGGCCACATGGGGGTCCCACAGCGCATAGTGGGCTCAATAAACCTTCCATACTGAAAGTGGGCAGCAGTGAAAAAAGGTGAGAAGTGCAGTCCCCACCCACGCTAAGCTCCTCATTGACCTTTTGCCTTCCTACACACCAGAGCCCCAAGATCAGCCTTTAGAAGCCACTGGGTCCCAATTCCAGGACTGAGTTCCTGGATCTCAGGAATGCATCTTTGGGGAACTCCTCAACTGAATACTCTTTTTTTTTTTTTTGAGGAAATCAAGAGATTAGCTTACTTCCTTGCCACCAGAAAAGGGAAGAATGGATGGGGTTGGGCAATGGCAAAATGAAAAGTAAAAACAAACAAGCAAACAACATTTAGGACCCAAGGCAAAGGCGACATCCTCTGGGAAGCTTTTCTCAGGTCACTGAGCCACCTCCCATCCTGGAGAGATGAGCCGCCTTCAGTCACGTGCAAGCACAGCTCTGTTTTCTGTACTACATGGGCACCTGTGCTCCTATTACAGTTTGATTACCCACAGATCAAACTCTCGTGTTTGCTCAGCGTTTTGTGGGCCCACTAAACTATAATAATTAAGCTCTACTCATTAGCTCTTACCAAGTGCCGTGTATTATGCTAAGTGCTTTATATGCATTATTTCATTTAATCCTCCCATGCATCCCTGGAGTTATGGACTACGATTTTTTCTATTTTGCAGACATGCGGTAACTTACCAAAGTCACATACCATTAAGGGACAGAGCTAAGATTTCCAGCCAAGCAGCCTGACCCCATAGCCTCTCTTAGCCTGACTCTCAATTTCTAGGAGCAAATGGGTGATAGGAACGGGTATGGCGAATGCTAAAGTACCTAATGGACTCTGAGGCTTAACAGGAAGTGATTCATGAGTTCCTTGAGCATTTTCCTTTATCAGATGGCAAGAGCTTCTTTTCTGGAACACCTGGAGGCACCTTAGAGTTCTTTAAGTGACTGGCGAATGCTGGGGCAACCTGCGAGGCTCCACACCGAGCTCTGGGCTGGGGTGTGTGTTCAAGGCCAAGGTGATGTTAAGGAGAGCTCACAGGTGGGCGAGTCCCAGGACAGGAGGGGAGGGGAGGGGAGTGGTGGGGTCACCTCACCTGGACACACGTACTCCTTCTTCTGCACGTCCGCCACGTTGAAGCCCCTCAGGTGCACAGGAGCCATGCAGAGAGTGAACTGGCCAATGGTCCGCCGCTGTCGCAGCCAATCCGAGAGCCAGGCCAGGTGGCAGTCGCAGTACAGGTGGTTGGAGTGGAGGCGCCTGGGAGAGGGAGGGACAGAGGGGAAGATGCCGTCACGGCAGGAAGTGGGGAGGGTGCCACTGCCTGAATAGAGTGGGCTGAACCTCCGTGCCCTTTGCCCAGTGTGACAGTCCTCGGGAGCCCGGGGGAGCATTGCCCTCTGCACCGCGGAACCACCACAGGAGCCTCAACCCTGTTATTGCCAAGCCACACGTGACAGTCATCTTGTCGTGCCGGCCACATCCAATGGAGGCCTCCAGGCTTCTGAGCAATTCCCATTTTTTAAGAGTAATTCCACCCTTTTCTTTCCCACTCAGGAAAGGCTCAACACGTAGAAGAGGGAGGGTAACATTATTACAGCGATGATCCTGATTCAGGCCCAACTTCCAAAAGTGTGACTCAGGTGTAGCTTTCCGTACCTTAGCTAGCCCTGGTTACAGATGCTTTACAACAGCTTCTTAATCTCCACGCTCCAGTCTGTGGTGAACTGTGGCCGAGATCTGCTGTTGTCTTTTCTCTCCTTCCTTCCTTGTCTCTCTAAGTGTCCCTTTAATGGACCCCCTGTGTGTCATGCTGGTGAGCCTAAAACCAATATCGCTGGGTGCACTAGCCAGAGGAAGCAGGGCACAGAGAGAAGGGTACTTTCTGAAGGATGCACCTTCTCTTCATCCTCCTATTTAAATAAGGTGTTTACAGACTCTTGTAATCCACAGCACTTTCTCCACAGTGCCCTTCATAGCCTTCCCAGGTTCAAGTCCGCCTGGTGTATTTGCTATTCTGACTGGTTCGGTGCCTCTGAAAAGGCTTTTTATCCATCTTCAGGACTCGTGGGCTTTCTCCCTCTAGTGGCTGTGGTTCCAGATCAGCTTCTCACCCTGGAGTGAATAAGATTCCAGAGAGGGATCTTCAGGTTCCACATCTGAGGGGAGCCTCATCTGGTTAAGTTGAATTTCCTTTCCACTGTCTGGAGGGCAACCTAAGGATACCCAGGGGCTCCTAAAGGTTCTTCCCCAAGGTTTCTGCATCAGGGGTTTCCAACTTCCACAGTCCCTACAAACTTAGATCATTAGCAGTGGCGGGAGGTGAGTTTTAGTCACGACAGCTTATCACATACTTGGCTTTCTGATGCAAATTTCAACTGCCCCATCCTGCACCTGCTCATCAGCCAGCAATATCTTGGGACTTGCAAGTACTCTGTGTCATGCCAGTTAATACTGAATGGCAGACCGAAGCAGTGGCTCAGGCTACATCCATGTCTGAAATGGAGACAGCTGAAGGGCTCTTGACCACACTCCACTTAGTGTAAGGTCAACATTGCTAAACATTGGCCAAGTGTAGCTCATCTGCGCTGCCTGCCAGCAGAGTCTCCCTGGCCCTGCACGGGTGCAAACCTTGGGCAGGCCAGGGCCACCAGGGACCTTGGCAGACTCAGGGTGGGGGTCCTAGATCCCATAATATCGGACTGACTAAACGAACCCATATCCCACCTAGAATGTCATTTTTTTCTGCTGAAAAATATCTGAAAAGATTTTTTACGATTTTGTTGAAACATGATTAATTTTGATGTTATAATTTTCTTTTTGTATTTCAGAGCCAATACTTAAAAGTCAAAGACAACTGCATATACCCCCAGGACCAAGATACTGTGCCTGTAATGGGCCCCAAGCAATGCTCGCCTCTGAACGTCAAAGCTCAGGCCCCGATGCTGTGGAAACACGCCTGGCTCCCTCTTAGTCTGGCAATTTAGGAAGAGGTACGACAGGTGGGAAGGAGGAGGGAAGGCAAAATCCTAACCTGGAAGGAAGGACCTCAGTTCTAAGAAGGAAGGCAAGACCTCTGTGTATTTAACAAAGATGACCACTTTGTGCCAAGGATGGAGGGGGGCCTGGTGTGGGACTTGGAGCTGGTTACTCTTTCCCAAAGAGTATGAAGCGGGGGAGAGAATTCCTTTTCTGCATTGGGACTTTTTGGGAAATTGCAGCATGAGGGAAAATGATCTGTCTCCTGACCCATCAGTGAGCTGTTGAGAGACAGAGAGAGAGAGAGAGGGAGAGAGAGATGATTGCGCGGCCAGGAATACACCACCAGGTATAAAGGCTGTCTAGGAAAAAAGTGACAGTGGGTCAGTTCTTAGTGACAAGGCAGAGCAGAGGTAGGCTGCAGTGGCGCGCACAGGTTGAGGTGCCAGAGTTTTTTTGTGTGCCTTTTAATGAGTTTGGCTTTTATTAGGAAAGGCAGTTGCCCTCTTCGGCACTGAGGTATGGAAGCTAAGGAAACAAGGCGGATCAATGCAAACAAATTCCCATCAGTTCCAAGCAGAGGTAAGAGATCAATGGAACAACAAAAATGAGGTTTAGGTGAGTCAGATCCTTACTGAGCTGATTAATTTCTGGGATAATCAAAATGTCAGCAGTTTCCCTTTTGGAAGATTATATTAGGTTGGTTGTTCCTTAATCCCCACTGGCCAGCCCCAAGCTACCTCCTTTTTTAACCTTGCTACAGATGGTCCTTATCCCTTTGTCCATTTCTGTAGGAATTTCTCCTCTCGTAAGTAGGACCATGGAAAAGAGGTGACCCAAACTGCTTTTGAAGCCATGTGAAGGCTCTTGTCAAAAGCCCAGGACAGTGGACAGGCTCAGATCTCCCCCTCTTGGAATTTTACCCAGCAGAAGGGCTGGAGAGTTGAGCTGGGCAGAGTCTTTCAAGCTGCCTTTTACATCATGTTCCGTAGATCAAATTGAGCAATGTTATCCCAAATACGAATGTTAAAAGAAAAAGAATCTTGATGATCTTGAAACTTGAGCCCAGACACTGCCAAGAGTATTTCTAGTTTTCTTGAGTGAGAAGAGACATTATCTTAATTACTTTCAATAACTTTTGTGATGGCAATGACACAGGGAGGGTGGCCTCCAGTGGCCTTTCAGCCATGTGGAAGCTCCGGTCTCCCCTTCCTCAGCTCACCTGACGTTCTTCTGCTTTTGTTCCTACTGAACGGGGCAAGCTCAGGTTCTGATGTCATAGTGCCAGAATCTGACATAGGCTCTGTGCTTTTCGACTTTGACCTTGGGCAGCAGTCTAATCCTGGGCCTCAGTGTTATCATCTATAAAATGGGGATATTAATGGTGCCTCCTTGCTTGGGCCACTGTGAGGATTGAAATGATTCATGAAAAATGCTAAGCACAAGGCCTGGGACACCGTAAACTACCGAAGAAACGTTTACTCTTATTATTCTTACTGTGAGGAGACTAGCTCCAGACTTCAGGCTCTTCCCAACCCAAGGCCCTGCCTGTACAAGGCTGTCATTTCTTAGCCACCAAAGCATCAAGGCGGCTAGGTGGTTCCTGTCAGTTGTTCTGTGGTCTTTTGCGGACAGAAACACCATATTTCATGTTGGCGAAACCACTTTTACAGGAGATAAGGTGAATGAATACAAATGCCAATTTGTAAAAGGTGCCTTTTAGCCACAGATGCTAAATTAAATTTCCAGCAAATCCTTTTAGAGAGGGTCAGCGTTCATTTTCTATAAAATGTGGCTTTCTGAATTCAATATAAAAGCTTTCCTTTAGAAATCCCATTTACGACTTCCTTCCTCTCTCCTCTTCCCCCTTTCCCCACCACCAGCGCTCCCCCCTCACCACCACACTTTAATTACAGTGAAGGGGGATTAGTCAGCTCAAGTCTCTGGGGAGTTCTCTACAGAGCCATCTCTGAAATTAAACTAAAGAGAAAATGGCAGCAGGCAGGGAGCAAAGAGAACAGACGAGATTGATGGATTGATCTGAACTCATCAGATGAGTGCTCAGGACCACAGCGAAGTATGACAGCAGAAACAAGGAGAAAAAACTCTCCTGCCCTCCTCCCCCACCCTTACAACACCCCAACAAAGATCCAGACCTCACCATCTTCCCTGCCTCCCGTGGACCCCTCCCTGCTCTCTTATTGATGCTTTTCAACTGAAAATAACAGGAGGGGAGGTAGAAATCACAAAGCAGCAGCCCACGGGAGCTGGACTGCTGGTTGCGCAGGTGAGAGCCTTATTTCTTCTATTCAACCCACTCGCCTGGGGAGATGCGGGCCCAGCACCCTGAGGACCCAGTGATTTCTCCTGCACCATTCCCTTTAATTAATCAATCTATCTATCTACCTATCTATCTACCTATCTATCTATCTATCTATCTATCTATCTATCTATCTATCTATCTAGGCCGCACTATGCAGCATGTAGGATGTGGGATCTTAGTTCCCCGACCTGGGATCGAACCTGTGCCCCCTGCACTGGGAGTGTGGAGTTTTAAGCACTGGACTGCCTGGGAAGTCCCACCATCCTCTTTTGAAAGGAAAGGAAGAAGGTAGATTTTCTTGGCTGAATTCTGCTACCCCATGAGGGATCAGAGGAAGAAATGGGCACCGTGATGGAAGCTGAGCTTGGATCCTCCTTCTATATAAGAACTAGTATTTGTTGCGTGGACACCGTGACCAGGCACTTCACGTTAGTACATGTCATTCCCACCATAACTTTGAGGCAAGCACTTATGAATTCACTATCTATGAAGAACAGAGAGATGAAGCAACTTGCCCAGAGTAAGTGGCGGAGCTCGTATTTAACCTCAGGTCTGTCTGACTCCCAACTCTGTGTCCTTCTGAGGGTTCTCTGTATCGTCTCCTCATCAATTGCTTCATTGATCTTTGCTTCATTCTTACCTGAGATAAGGTCACTTTCTCACTAATGCAGGGGTCTCAAACCTTATGAGTATTGAGATCTCCTGGAGGGCTTGTTAAAAACAGATGGCTGGGCCCACCCCAGAGATTCTGATTCCATGGGTCTGAGGTGGGACCTGCAATTTTGCTTTTCAACAAGTTCCAGGCGATGCTGACACTACTGGTCTAGGGACCCCCACTTTGGGAACCACTGCTCTAAGGATTTTCACATCTGCTTGGATGCAGTGTTGCTCAGGGGCCATAGATAAGCTGGTTGCTTGGTATTTTTAATCCAGATTTCTGGATAAATAGTACGATGATGATAATAATAATATAACTATAAATACCATTTATTGTCTACTATGTGCCAGGCACTTTACTCTTGGGGGCTGACTCTCCCCTACTGCTGTGATATAAACTCCACTGAGGCTCCACCCACACAAGAAAAACATCAAGTATGAACCTCTTTGGAAAGGCCAGCAGAGTACATTTGCAGAGGAACTGAGAAAGGATTTCTGGCTGAGAGAGGAGAACTTCCCAGGTAACAAAGGCACTAGACCTGCTCTCGGTATGGGGCGCCGTGGGGAGATTTGCTTCCTGAGCACACATTCTGGAAGGCTTGAGCCCACCCAACACATTAAAGATAAACAACGGAGTTGCTTCCTGAGCACACATTCTGGAAGGCTTGAGCCCACCCAACACATTAAAGATAAACAACGGAGTTGCTTCCTGAGCACACATTCTGGAAGGCTTGAGCCCACCCAACACATTAAAGATAAACAACGGAGTTACTGCATTCTGATACCAGAATATCATCCAGGGAGCAGGAAAGTGTGGTGTGTGGCAGGTGGGAGGATGGGGTGAAGGAGGAGCTAAGACTCCCCCTCCTCCACGTTCCCAGAGCGGGAAACAACTGTAGCCTTTGGCAGTAGGATAGAACTGCCAGTGGTACAGGACATGAACTAAACCAATGATGAATCATCACATCCCTGTTCTAAAAGTTCTGTGACGATGTAACACTAATAAACTTTTCCATCCATGTGGAAAACACAAAGAAGATCTCCCCAGTCCAGGAAGATTCCCGGGGTGAAGAGAATTGAGTTGGCCTGAAGCAGGATGGTGGTTCAGAACCATGGATGGCTCCGTGACCCTTCCCCACATCTGCCCTCGCTCACAACACCCCTTAGTCAGTAGCACAGGGAGGAGGCGTTTGGATGTAGGAACCAAGGGTGAGATTTTTTTTTTTTTTGAGGTACGCTGGCCTCTCACTGTTGTGGCCTCTCCCGTTGCGGAGCACAGGCTCCGGACGCGCAGGCTCAGCGGCCATGGCTCACGGGCCCAGCCGCTCCGCCTCATGTGGGATCTTCCCGGACTGGGGCACGAGCCCGCGTCCCCTGCACCGGCAGGCGGACTCTCAACCGCTGCGCCACCAGGGAAGCCCCAAGGGTGAGGTGTTACAAGCAGCTGAGAGTGCTGCTCTGAAGCTGCATAAGGTGGGGAGCAGGTGGGGGAGGAAGCAGGGGACTTTTACTCACAAGGTTCGAATCTTCGGCATGTGGTTGAAGCTGGTGACCAGGATGCGGCTAATGTTGTTGTTATTGAGAGTGCTGCGGAGAGAGAGGAGAAACAGGTCAACAGGGCAGCAGCGTGGTGGGTACCAGGATGCTTATGGAAGGTGGGGAAGGGATGGATGTGACTCCAAAGAGGGACCATCAATCAACAGCCATGGGTCAGTTGGTGCAGCAGCCGGAGACAAGTGGACGGGTCCCCAGATGATAAGAGAATCCCCGATTCCTTTTACAAGTGGATCCCTCCTTTCCTCTGCTGCCCTCTCAGTACTTACTTACCTACCTGGAGCAATAAGGTTGCTTCCTGAAATCCTACTGTGTCCTGAGTGCTTCATTACAACGTCGCTGATTCCTACAACTACAAGGCCAGTTACATATTCTTGTCCTCATTTTAGAGAGAAGGAAACAGATACAAAACACCTTGCTTAGTTGCACACAACCCTACAGGGGAGGCTTTATCCTTGTGTTATAGATGAGGAAGCTGAGCTTCAGAGAAGTAAAACTACTTTTCCAAGGACTCACAGCTGTTAAGCTGTGGACATGGGATTTGAACCCAGCACTAGCTTGCTCCAAACTCCTTGCTCTGCTTATTATACATACTGCCTCATACAGGATGCTACGTGGATAGGTTATTTTATGAGTATTTTCCAGCCACCTTCTGGCTCTTTAAGCACATCCTGTCTGAAGTGAGTCTGTGAGCTCTGTGAGGACAGGGATTAAGTCTCTACTTGCTTGTGCCTCCCCAGGACCATGGATGGGGACTCCCCCAGTGCAGCATTGACACTGACTGGTATCTTTGTACAGGGAAAAGGGAAGAGAGGGATGTGAGCCCCATAAATGGGCCAGAATGAAATCAGGCTGTAGGTAAGTACGGCCCTGGGCTTACGCTTCTAGAAGGACCTATTACGGGGGCCCGGGGAAAGCATGGCAGCCGAGGAAACCATGTGCAGAGGTGGAAATGTGATGTAGCAGAAGGGCCTGTCTGGGTCGGTTATTTCAGTGACTACGCAGACAGAGGCAACCGTTCACGGCAAGACTGGACCTAGTTCTCAGCTCTCTGACCCACACCTGCCTCACTTTGCATCCCAAAGAGCAGGAGTTGGATACAACCCATGGTACGCTCCTCCGAGATGGCCACTTGCTCCTGTGCTCTTTCCTCTCCTGTGCCCCTCCCAAGGCCACATCAGATACCCTCTTCTCATCCACCCCCTCCTCTTACCCTCCCACTGGGTCCCACTGGCCCAGGAAGGAGCCTTTCTTTGGAAGCCTTCACTGGTTAAACAGACTTCTTTTGCCCCTGGCTCTGGGTAAACACATTATCTTCCTCTTAAAACGCCCTCTAACATTTCTATCTTATGCATTACGGCAGTCCCAAGGCCTGGTCCATACATGGTTCAGATTGAGTCTTATACACCCTAGTAGTGTGGTCTCAGGCCAGTGATCAACATCTCTTAACCACAGCTTCTTCATTGGCAGAAGAAAGCAGGCACTGGTACCTACCTCACAGGCTGCTAAAAGGCTTAGCAGACAGTATGTGCTCAGTAACTGAGGCGACCATTTAACTGATGTTGGTGGAGAGGATCTAGTCCTGTCCTGGTCATTCCTGTTCCCCTCACACAACCCCAACCCCCAAGGGAATATAAACAGAGCTTTGTCTGGCACACAGTGGCCCCCATACACACCCCACCCCACCCAAGGGGCCCTGCACAGATGCTTTCTCCCCTGGGGACACCTAGTCACAGCAGGATTCCAGGGACCACATACTCCCTCACCCCAGTCTATTCCTCAAGGCCTTTGGCCAAAAAGGCCAGGAGGAAATCTATTTACACAGAGGCACAGAACCTAATACTTTTTCCTCCCTCCCCCCATATTTCTTCTGCACCTACCCTGTGTCTGGCATTATTTTAGGCACATAGTATGATAAAGAGGAATGAACTAAATTTATACTGCCTACTTCTGCCCACTCTGGAACTTTACTAATGCACCAATTCAGACACTTGACATTTTATGAAGTTGAACCTACACAGCTGTTTTGTTTCATGTGGCTTATCTTTTCTATAAGTGTGTGTGTGTGTGTGTGTGTGTGTGTGTGCGTGTGTGTGTGTGTGTGTGTGTGTGTGTGAATCCATCCTATCTCCATCCACCCAGGAACTGTTCAGAGCATGTCATCAGACAGGGTGGAAGAATCTGTCCTTCCCATTGGTCCGGGCTCTCCTGCCTTGGTAGGGAGTTTCCGAGGAGCGAGGGCCATGCTCCGCATCCCACCCCCTCTCCAGCGGATTAGGAATGCCTCCAGGGCAGAAACAATGCCTTCATTTCTGCTTCTATCCGTCCCAGAGTTCTAGGCTCCACACCTGGGGGATACCTAGTTAGGGTTGTTGACTCACTACCAGACAAAAATCTGAGTGTCCTCCTTATCTCTCAAAAGCAAAGAGCAAGAAGCCTTTACAGGAAAGAGGATTCCTTCCAAACATACCCAGCAAGTCAACATCAGGCTGAGTTCACACAGCCAGCCCTAATTTAGCTGAATATACAGTGCAGTGATATGCCGGGCTTGGATTGTAACTGCATCCGGCAGTCGTCCGGCAGCGATGACTTATTAATGTATGACTACACTGATATTTAAATGTGAGCCGTAATGAGGGCTATAAAACATTTACGATAATAGCAATTATTCCAGAACCAAAGTGACTAAACACAGTATTCAGACCTTCATGATTTGCTGTGTGGGGCTGCCCAGCCCAGGGACGTCAGAGGGTTGCTAACCTCTTGGATGCTGATCTCCATGGCAGTTACAGTTTCTTTTTCCCTAATAAACACAGATTTATTTGATTTCCAATCTTGGTGGCTTTTGCCCATGCAGGGAGCACTCTGCTCTATCTGGTTCTTGTGTCCCAGCCTAAGCAGCTGGCATTTGATGGAGATGTCACTGTCATAACCCTGATGCAGAAGAGCAGAGTGGGTGAGCATGGCCTCAAAGGCAACGACCTGGTTTAGATTCTGCCTCTGCTACTTATGGCCCGTGCAACCATGAGTTAGTTTTCATAATCTTATTAAGTTTCCTCCTCTGTAACATGGGGCAAATAGCAGCACTGATCTCACAGAGCTTTCCTGGTGATTAAATGAGATGGTACTGATAATTGCCAACATTAACTGCGAGCTTATTTTATGCCAGGCAGGCACTGGGCTGAGGGTCCTACTTATCATCTCATTTCTTATAACCACCCGATGAGGCAGGCACCTTTCTATCACCTCCATGTCATGAAGCAAGTGGTAGTACCAGGACTTAAATCCACACAAGCCTGACTCCGGAAATGACAGCTGCCTTAGTTGTCTAAGGTTGCTGTAACAGATTACCACACATTCTGTGGTTTAAAGCAACGTAACCTTATTCTCATACAGTCTGGAGGTCAGAAGTCTAAAATGGGTTCACGGGACTGTTTCTTCTGGAGGCCTCAAGAGGAGAATTCATTTCCTTGTCTTTTGCGGCTTGTAGAGGCCACCATATTCCTTGGCTCATGGCCCCTTCCTTGTATCACTCCAACCTCTTGCTTCTGTTGTCACATCTCCTACTGTTCACTCTGATGTCCTGCCTCCCTCTTAAGAGGACCTGTGTGATGACACTTAGAGCCTGACTGGATAATCCAGGATAACCTCTCCATCTCAGGATTTTTAGTCATATATGCCAAGTTCCTTTTGCCACATAAGGTACGATTCATAAGTTCCTGGGATGAGGACATGAACATCTTTGGGGGGACATTATCCAGCTGACCATCACGCCCTTGAAACAGGGCGTGGAAGGCACACTTGTTAGCACACTGCCTGGCTCATAGGCAGTGATCGGTAATTATTAGCTATTATTATTGTAGCTTGTGTTTGTTTGGTCCTGCATGGTTTACAGTATACTTTCACATTCATCTTATTTGGTACTTGAAGCGCTCTGAGGTTGAAATTATTATCCCCATCTTACAGATGAGCAATTTGAGGCTATAAGACATAAGAGACGAAGTGAGAGAGTGGCAGGGACATATATACACTACCAAATGTAAATTAGATAGCTAGTGGGAAGCTGCCGCATAGCACAGGGAGATCACCTCTGTGCTTTGTGACCACCGAGAGGGGTGGGATAGGGAGGGTGGGAGGGAGGGAGACGCAAGAGGGAAGAGATATGGGAACATATGTATATGTATAACTGATTCACTTTGTTGTAAAGGAGAAACTAACACACTATTGTGAAACAGTTATACTCCAATAAAGATGTTAAAAAAATTAAAAAAAAAAAAAAAAAGACATAAGAGACCTACCCAGGGTAGCAATGTGCTCCTAGAGGATTCAGGACTCACTACTCTTTCTTTTCACAGTTCCTCCCAACTTTATCACTGCCTCCTGTTTTCAGGGCAAGTTTGTTACGCCAGCAAAGATATTCTCTGTCATTTCCACTCAGGGACCCAAAGCCGGAAATAACTGAGCAAGCCTCCCATTGCCTCTTGTTATAGAAACTTTCTTGAAAATTAATCAACAGAAAAAATAAATGGTTTGGTCTGACAATGACCCACCTCCACCCCCATTAGATGACTGCCCAAGCCTAACCTATGGTGACCTCATCAACCTCACCTTATTTATTACTTCCATTTCCTGGAAGAGTTTTGCTAGTTCTAGAATCTAGCTTTAATCTCACTGCCCTGTTCCTATTGAGAAGATATGCTTTACTCCAAGTCGCCCCAGTTGGAAGCTTTTCTCCAAGTAAGTGCTCTTAATTCAGCATTTTCTGTCAGGTTTCAAGCTCAAGTTCAGGGTCACATTAATTCTATGAAACTTCAAGACTGTCCTGGCCTCCCCTTTTTGTACCATGACAAGCTACTGAATGGGCATTTCAGTATGAACTAGAAATAATGCAATTTCCCCCCAACAGATTTATTTATTTAGTTATTTTTTAAATTGTGGTATAGTTGTTTCACCATGTTGTGTTAGTTTCTACTGTACAGCAAAGTGAAGTGGAGTTCCCTGTGCTGTACAGCAGATTCTTATTAGTTACCTGTTTTATACATATTAGTGAATATATGTCAACCCTAATCTCCCAACTCATCCCACCCCAACCCCCTGCTTTCCCCCCTTGGTGCCCATATATTTGTTCTCTACATCTGTGTCTCTATTTCTGCCTTGCAAACTGGTTCATCAGTACCATTTTTCTAGATTCCACATATATGCGTTAATATACGATATTTGTTTTTCCCTTTATGACTTACTTCACTCTGTATGACAGGCTCTAGGTCTGTCCCTGTCTCTGCAAATGACCCAATTTCACTCCTTTATATGGCTGAGTAGTATTCCATTGTGTATATGTATCACATCTTCTTTATCACTTTGTCTGTCGATGGACATTTAAGTTGCTTCCATGTCCTGGCTATTGTAAATAGTGCTGCAGTGAACATTGTGGTAAATGACTCTTTTTGAATTATGGTTTTCTCTGGGTATATGCTCAATAGTGGGATTCCTGGGTCATATGGTAGTTCTATTTTTAGTTTTTTAAGAACCTCCATACTGTTCTCCATAGTGG
>NC_041215.1:572098-572260 GCF_002837175.3 Physeter macrocephalus
CATTAGGTCCCATCTGTTTATTTTTGTTTTTATTTTCATTACTCTAGGAGGTCGGTCAAAAAAGATCTTGCTGTGATTTATGTTAAAGAAGAGGCCACAACACTGAGAGGCCCTTGTACCACCAAAAAAAAAAAAAAAAAAAAAAAAAAAAGAGTGTTCTTC
>NC_041215.1:573360-608648 GCF_002837175.3 Physeter macrocephalus
TTTTCTTTCTCAAGATTGCTTTGGCTATTCGGGGTCTTTTGTGTCTCCATACAAATTTTAAGAGTTTTTGTTCTAGTTCTATAAAAAATGCCATTGGTAATTTGATAGTGATTGTCCTGAATCTGTAGATTGCTTTGGGTAGTACAGTCATTTTCACAATATTGATTATTCCAATCCAAGAACACGGCATATCTCTCCATCTGTTTGTATCGTCTTTGATTTCTTTCATCAGTGTCTTATAGTTTTCTGCATACAGGTCTTTTGCCTCCTTAGGTAGGTTTATTCCTGGGTATTTTATTCTGTTTGTTGCAACAGTGAATGGGATTGTTTCCTTAATTGTTGTTAGTGTATAGGAATGCAAGAGATTTCTGTGCATTAGTTTTATATCCTGCAGCTTTACCAAATTCATTGATTAGCTCTAGTAGTTTTCTGGTTGCATCTTTAGGATTCTCTATGTTTAGTACCATGTCATCTGCAAACAGTGACAGTTTTACTTCTTCTTTTCCAATTTGGATTCCTTTTATTTCTTTTTCTTCTCTGATTGCTGTGGCTAGGACTTCCAAAACTATGTTGAATAATGGTGAGAGTGGACATCCTTGTCTTATTCCTGATCTTAGAGGAAATGCTTTCAGTTTTTCACCATTGAGAATGATGTTTGTTGTGGGTTTGTCATATATGGACTTTATTATGTTGAGGTAGGTTCCCTCAATGCCCACCTCCTGGAGAGTTTTTATCATAAATGGGTGTTGAATTTTGTCAAAAGCTTTTTCTACAACTATTGAGATGATCATATGTTTTTTCTTCTTCAATTTGTTAATGTGGTATATCACATTGATTGATTTGCATATATTGAAGAATCCTTGCATCCCTGGGACAAATCCCACTTGATCATGGTGTATGATCCTTTTAATGTGTTGTTGGATTCTGTTTGCTTGTATTTTGTTGAGGATTTTTGCATCTATATTCATCAGTGATACTGGTCTGTAATTTTCTTTTTTCGTAGTATCTTTATCTGCTTTTGGTATCAGAGTGATGGTGGCCTTGTAGAATGAGTTTGGGAGTGTTCCTTCCTCTGCAGTTTTTTTGCAAGAGTTTGAGAAGGATACCCCATGGCATTTAAAAGACAGTCCATCTACCTCGCATTTCTCTCTTATAAAGCCCCTACTTACCCCATTATATATACTATATTTCTATTGAGACTAACCTGTATTCTGTCTAGTCTCTTTTCTGTTTTGTCATAATTGGAGCATTAATGTCTAATGAAAAGGGATTGTTTTCCATATTAAAATCATCTGTTTGGGGCTTCCCTGGTGGCGCAGTGGTTGAGAATCCGCCTGCTGATGCAGGGGACACGGGTTCGTGCCCCAGTCCGGGAAGATCCCACATGCCGCGGAGTGGCTGGGCCCATGAGCCATGGTTACTGAGCCTGTGTGTCTGGAGCCTGTGCTCCGCAACGGGAGAGGCCACAACAGTGAGAGGCCCACGTACCACAAAAAAAAAAAAATCATCTGTTTGGACAATGCTACTTCTACCAGTGGATCCCACTCTCTCTTGCTTGTGAGCACTAGAAAGGGGGCATTAAACGTTTTTTCCAGGGCACTAGGGGATTAGTGCACTTACTATTGCTCCTATAGTGCATGTAATTGAACACTGGTACCCGGACAAAGTTTGTGTTTCCCCGTGTTCCTCAGCAAAATATTGGGGCATCCAGGCAAGACAAGGGCTCCTAGTCGCAATGTACGTATGAAGCAGTGGTACACATACCGGTCTGTTCCAGGGGTTGGCAAACTACTGCCTACAGGCTAAAGCCCATCCAATGCAGCCTGTTTTTGTAAATACAGTTTTACCCATTTGTTTATGCACTGTCTATGGCTGCTTTCACATTACAGCAGCTGAGTAGTTGCAAAAGAGACCATATGGCCTGAAAGCTTGAAATATTTACTAACTGGCTTTTCATAAACCATGTTTGCTGCCCACTGCCTGCTCTAGCACTGGGCAGTTCCGGTCCTGTCTTTGCCAATGATTAGCTGTGAAATGCTGGGCGAGTCACATAACTGCTTGGTAAGGAGAGGGGATTAGGTCAACGACTTTCAAAACTTAAAAGACTGTAAAACATTGGCAGGAAGGCCCCAGTGGCAAGTGGTAGGGCTGGGATTTAAAACCAGGCAATCTCACCCTAGAATCCACACTTCTTATTCCCATCCCATGCTCCCACCTGGGAAGCTGGGTCCCACTGCTCCTGGAACCTGTAATGCTGTGATGGAATGAGAGCCTAGCAGAAGGCCCTGTTCAAGAGACAGGGCAGGAGAACCCACCTTGGGGTGGGCAGGGAATGAACGTGGACAGTGGTTCTCTAGGTGTGGTCTCCAGATCTGCAACATCACCTGTGGACTTGTTAAAGATGCATATTTTCAGTATATGCATCAGGCCAACCTACTGAATCAGCAGCTCTGGTGTAGGCCCAGCTTTGTGTGTTTCAATGAATGAGAGGATTCTTATGCAAGCTCAAGTTGGAGAACCGCTGAACTAGGGAAAAGGCTAAGGACAGAGCCTTGACCTGCATGTGGAGGGCAGCATATGGCTGCCTCTGAGACCGAAGGTCTCTTGTGTGGAGAGCACAAGGGAGCTGGATCTCTTCCTGTTTAGGGAGAGGCCCAAGTTCTTAAGTAGTACGCAGTCCTCCATGGAGGTGGCTGTGATCACTCTTAGAGAGGTCCGACTTGATTTCTGCCCCTGGCTCCCCACTGATCTCTGCTGAGGGCTAAAGTGTGGCTCTCCCTTGCATCACTCAAGATAACCATCTTTGATCTGGAGGAGCTAAGTCCAGCTGCAGCCACGCCACACTGGCAACCTTAATAAGGCTGACATTTCCCTCCGTCTCCTCCGATTAGGCCACTGCTTTGTCAAGCTGTGCTTTCCTGGCTCTGGGTGTAATCTGCGTGTTGTGTGTCCATAACACTATGTAATTGGCTCTAATGCAGCAATATTATCTGTGAGCATGTATCACCTAATTGCAAAACCAGGCATCCGCAGTAAGTGCCACTGCGGTCTCCCAGAGTGCCAAGCTTCCCGGGGGTGCTCTTGGAACCCCTCTTCTTCCCCTCCACACAGGTGGGGATCCAGACTCCTTGGGTCAGATAGACCGTCTTGGTAGCTTGGCCCATTCATATGCTGTCTCAAGGCAGGTTGACGTCTTCTTAAGTCTAGATAAATAAGGTGGTTCCCTCTTTAAGGGTCACCAGGAAGGAGACTCTTGGTGGGTCATCAGCAGCCATGGCCATGGCAACAGGATGTCTTTTTAAAGTGAGTCTAGAGATTCCCTGACTTGTACTTACAAATGTGGGAGCCCAATGGCCAGCACTCTAAACTCAGGAGATATAACTACCTCCCACAGGGCCTACATTGAATTCACAGGGCCAGGCACAACCAAAGTAGGCAGAATCATTTCCTAAAGAGCAGATGAGTGCAAACTCTGTGGCTGGACCCTGTGGGAAATACCTAAATGGCTGCTATGGGGGCATGAAAGTACAGAGGGGTTCTGGTAGCACGTAGACCTCAAAGGGAGGGTCTGGCAGGGCTCACTTCTGCCTCTCCCTCTTGCTGTGTCAGAGCAGGACTGGCTTGTCCTGGTCTTGCTTGGTGGGTGTTGACTGACAGCCATCATGGTACCAGGAATCAACCATGGTACCTACTGCTGATGACCAGGCCCTTCCACATGCTCCTGGATCCTGGGAATGTGAAAGCTGTTGGCTAGCTCGGCCCATTAGAATGTGTGTAGGTGGCATCTCTGAGGACTTGGCCCTGGGAGAGCACACACTGAATGCCACTGGGCCTACTGAGGTTGAGAGAGGCATCCCCAAGCCTCTCTCCCAGCCCAGGGTCTCTCCCCAACTGCACTGACTCAGTCATTTTTGGATGAAGTTCCGTGATTGTTTCCCTCCTATCAAAGCTGAACTTGCCTTTCTCACCCAGCTATGCACTGTTCTGATTTGGCTGGAAGCTCTGGGAAATTCCAGAAATCAGGAAGAATAATGTACAATAACGTGTCCTTCGAGAAACCTAAACTGGTGTTATAGGTTCTCCCGTGAGCTCTCTGCTTTCCTCCAATGAGGTGGACTAGTAAAGGATACTGCTTTGAGGTGAGCTTGCCAAGATCTTCCAATAAAGATGCCCATGATAGTAACAACAATACTGATGCTACTGATCATGTTTTTTCTAATTGCATGCATTATCTCATTTAATTCTTCCAACAATCCTGAGATACTCTTGTCATTTCCACTTTGGACCCTGGAAAGATCAATGAACTCTGCCCCGATCACATGACAGTAGAGTTGTGGAGCCAATATTCAAATCCAGGAAAGTGTCACACCAGATCCTATATCGCTTATCATTACACAAAGCTGCCTCTTACAGGATTGCCTTCGGCAGACATCGGCCGTCCAACTTCCCTGCCGTCCAGAGGTGGAGGTGAATCATATGTGTTAGTGGTAGACTCAGCCCTGCCTGGCTTCAATGTGGCAGGGACACAGGTGTTTGCCTCGCTGTCAAGGCTGCTCAAAGCAACAGCATCACCCGACCCTCCTCTGGTCTCAAGAACAGAGAAAGCTCAGCACGGACAGGAGGACAGTAGTAGAGGCTACAGAGAAGAGAGGGCAATCGTGGCTCAACGTCTCCCAAGGTCCAGGCTTGGCCGACGAGTCTAAGTGTTGCCAAAAGCTGCCCTGACCGTTGGATTGGCTGATTGGGATTTTTCAGAACACCATGAAGAACCAAGAGTCCAGACCTGCTCCTTGAGAAAAGCTCATCTTTTGCCTGTTTGGAGCAGACAATGAGTCTCTGAGGGCAGATGTGGCAGGAGGAATGAAAGATGGAGGGAGAGAGAAGAGAGAGGAGGTGGGGAAGCCATCTCCCTTACGGTACCTGCTCTCCCGGACTATCCTGGGTGCTGCCTAATACTGATTTCCTTCATCTCCCTGAGGACCGTTTAAATTAAAGCTCATAACCATTGTGTGGGCATATAATGAAAACAACTGATGCTGCACTGATTAGTCCATTACTCTCAACTGTTAGAAAACATAATGACCTCACAAGGGGCCTTATTCACTGACGTATAGCAGTCGGGCTCTCATTTGACACCTCAAATTAGCAGCCAAAGCAATAACAGCTGGGGTTTTTGTCTCAATATTTGTACCCGACTCTAAAGTGATTTGGCACTGGGTGAGCGTTATTTTTAAACACAGAGCTCTCACCGCCAAGTAACATTTTAAATGGTCTCCAGGTGTCATGTAAAACCTACAGAAATAAATAAAAACAATCAGCTGCCAATTGGGGCCTCTGATGATATGGATTCCTTAACAAAAGGGCTTGTCTTTGGTTCTGCCTTCATTACACATTCATATTATGACAGGCAGAAACTCATCTCCATCCACCCAGCGGAGCCTCAGTGTTAAAAAAAAAAAAAAAAAAAAAAAGATGCCTGCAAAATAAATGTAAAAAGTGGAAGGGCAAAAGAGAAAGATGAATCTTCAAATCCCACCATTGCTCAGTCAGATGCTTGCGGTGTTAAGTATTCGTGATGCTCCAGTGTTTTTGGTTCCTGGATTCTGAAGAACGCCTTACTCATTTACTGAGCTCCTCACAGATACTGCCTAGTGGTGACGCAGTGTGATTCAGCTGCCTCCCAATGACCAACTGAATTGTAAAATGTACCTTAAACGACAACATGAATGAGATGGCCTCACCAGTCTCCTAATTCTATTTCTTCATCTGTAAACTGGGAGCCTGGACAATCAATCTTGTCTACTATATTATTTAGAAACCAGGCACTTTCCAGTGTGCAAGATGTCTGCTGGGGGTGAAAGAATGACCTCCAACTTACATAACTGGACAGGTGAGTTTGTAACTGAGAGGGAGAGAAACAGACAATTCCACCTCAGCTGCCTTTGAGCCAGGAAGAGAGGAAGAAGGGGAAAGTTCTTAAATACCCACAAACGTGTACACTAAGAGGCGGAAGACAGCACATCTGTTTTATCCCCTGCTGTGTAGGCAGGACCTAGCTCTGTGTTTGGCACAAAGGATGACATAATAAATATTTACTGAAGGAACGGGTGAGTTTCCAAATGCGAAGGGTCATGCTTTTGGCATCTTTCGATAAAAAATAAATTTCCACTCTAAACAGCCTTCTGGGCTGATCCGGAAGTACGAAGTCAATTGCCTACAGGAGCGAGGCTTGATATCTGAGGAACGGAACTGTGTGTAAACACAACTCTACTACTCGGGACCATCGCTTCTCGTTTCAAAGGTCTGCTGCTACGCTGGAATATGGGTGCAGTGCCGTCAGTTTTCTCCTTTTGTTAAAGAGAAAGCCAGACATCTAGAATTTTTATGTGAAATCTCCTTGTTCCTCCATATTGGTGACTAAATCGCCTTAAGGAGCTAAAGTCACAAAGGAAACATACCCAGGGGCTGGATTTGGCTTGCAGAAGCCAGTTTTCAGTCTCTGAACCAAACGGATTACTTTGACAATCTGAATCAAATATATATATTTAACATCTATATAGCACATATGGGCTATATAAATAAATAAATCATCAAAGTATTTTAATGGCATTGTGGTGCTGTGTGGTTAAAGCCTTCTTCCCATACTGCATCTCCTGAAGGGCAGGCTCTGGCTAAGGCACGTTCCAGGAACCTACTATTCAAACCAACTGCCTTTAAACGGTTGAAAATTGATATTCAATGCTTCTCCCCCCACCATCATTACTCGGGGACAAAGAGCCCTGAAGAAGTGTCTGTTTATAGGGTAAAACCGTGTTCCGCCAGGCCTGTGCGCTCTTGTCTGGTTTCTGTTCGCTACTCATCAGCTCTGTGGCTAAACACATAAGTTGTTTCTCGTGGACGGTTTGGAACTTAGCCACTTCAGAGATGTTAGCAGAAAAAACTGTACAGGGTGCAGGAAGGAGGCTCTGCTCTTGGGCTGAGATGTCAGAGGGAACTTATTTTTACCTGCTGATGTTTGTAAGGGAAGGACTCTCTCAGGGAACTGGGTATAGTTTACACTTCGGGCTATTTAGGCTCAAAGATGGGGTCCCTGGTGCTTACTCATAGGGCCTTGGGTCACCCCTACTAGCTGGGATCAATGATGCAGAATTTGATCTCTTCCCAGACTGCCCTCTGACTGGGTACCAGTATCCTTCAAGCAGTGACTGCAGGACTGGAAGGCTCTAGAAAGGGAGGGTGTGTTCCCCATGTTGAAGGTAAAATGTTCCCGCTGGTAAAATGCTGGAGATTAAGGGATGGTGAGATGGATAGGACATAGAGGCTGGCTCCACTAATTTTTGTTTCCTGCCTGCTAATATAGGGAAAGGTTAGATGGCAATATACAGCATTAGATAACAGTCAATAGACCCATTTTCTGGCCTGGTTCTTCCGTGAAATTTTCCTATAGCTGTGGGCAAGTCACTTAACCTTTCTGGGGAGTTTCTTTCTCTTCAAATGAAGTGGTGGGACCAGTTGACCTCCAGGGTCTTCCCCCGGAGCCTGCAGTTCCACTCTCCAATTTCACTTGGGCTGATGTTGGCTCTAAAATGGCATTTCTGGAAATGGGAATAGTTTTCCAGAAGGCGGTGGAAGGGATTGTGGATGCCCACATCTATCCAGGTCTGCATAAAGACAGGACATCTGACCAAACTCTGAAAGTTGCAACCAGCCCCCGCTGTGTAGCATTTGAAAACAGTTGCACGGGTCGGCTCTTTTTCTTTCTCTCTTTATGCAGACGCCAGGCTCAGCTTCTGCGGGGTTAATGGGCTTGCTTCCCTAACTGCCTGCCACATCTTCCGCTTCTGCTTATGTATGGAGAAGGGATGGGTCTTGACAATGGGAGCGATTTTCCTACCTAGTTGACTTTGTGGAAGTCATTTGCAGAGCTGAGAAGTGAATAATTGGGATCCAGAAACTAATTCACTCAGAGAGGGTTTTGCTTTGATGGGAGACGGTTTTAATAAGCCTACTCCTGGGCTTCAGTGAAAATAGGTCTTTTGGGGGTATAAGATCCAGATGTTTAAATTAAGAGAGAGAAAGGGCAGAGTGGGGGGGTGAGGGGAGTGGCAGGTATTTCAAAGTATCTAGCTTCAGAAAATATACCGTTTAAACACTGTGCTTATTAATGGATGTGAAATGGCTCCAGGGGTTTGGAGCAGGGCAGGCAGGAGAGCGGGCCTGGTGGGAGCTATGGAGATTTGCAGAGGGCATGCCCTGTCCAAATGCAGTCCTTGCCCCTCAGCTCTAAACCTGCACTCTCCGATAAGGCAGCCACAAGCTACGTGTGGCAATTTAAATTCATATCAAGTAAAATTAAATAAAGCTAAACATTTAGTTTCTTAGTTGCACTAGCCACCTTTCACATGCTCAAGAGTCACGTGTGGCTTGTGGCTATCATATTGGACGGCTCAGATATGAAACATTTCCTTCATCACAGAGAGTCCTTCAGTGCAGGGGTCCCCAACCCCCGGGCTGCGGAATGGTACCCGGCCTCAGCCTGTTAGGAACCGGGCCGCACAGCAGGAGGTGAGTGGCGGCAGACAAGCGAGGGAAGCCTCATCTGCAGCTCCCCATCGCTCGCATTACGGCCTGAACCATCCCCTGCTCACCCCCTACTCCCTTGCGTGGAAGAATTGTCTTCCACGAAACCGGTCCCTGGTGCCAAAAAGGTTGGGGACCGCTGCTTTAGTGGACAACGCTGCTCCGGAGCATCATAGCCACATGTCAACCCAGGGCTGCCACAGCTTCTAAATATTCAAGGGAGGTTGAAAGCATATACTTTTCTATAAAATTACCCAGGAGTTAAGTGTCGGGTATGAATTCTAATTTTTTTAAACACTGGAAAGACCAAACAATTAAAAAACAGAAAGAAACCTCACATTGGCAGGTTTCATTCAATCAATGGATAAAATAGAGCTGAGAGCTGGGGTCCTCAAAAGAGAATGGGCTCTCTACAGCTTTTCTACAGTGAGTCCAAACGTGGCCTTGGAGAAATAGAACCATCATTCCCTTCATCCCTCCTCCTCACCATCCCTTACTCGTGTGCGCCTTCAAAGATAGGAAGTGAAAGCTCAGGGAAAGGTAAAAACGATGCTCTGACTCTCCCCAGCTCTGTGTCTCTATGTCTTCCCCATGCTCTCCTCCCCTCCATAAAGCCAAGTGACAGGAGGGATCAATTTCCTAGGATCTTGGCTTTCAGGACCCAGTTCTGTAGAGTAATGGACTCTCGGCCATAGGTAAGCCAAGCCATCCAATATTCCACACATTGGGTGGAAGTGGCAGCATTAGTCATAGGCAGGTTTGAAGGGCATTCAAGAGCTGATAAGGGGTGAGATACAAACGGTGCTCAAACACTGGTCACCAAAGCCACTGTTGGCAGGTGGGGCATGGAGAAAGGGTAGTGTCTGACCATTGGCATAGGAGTGCCTTTTCAAATCAGCATAGAAGCTCCGTTTTGGGAGTGAACTGACCCCTGAATGCATTTGGCAGCTCTGAGGCATCTCCTCACTGGCCACATGTTCCTGAGAGAAAACCCTCTGGAATCTTTTTTTCAAAGATGCAAAGGTATTTTTCCATTTTGTTTTAGGTGGGACAAAGCAAACCAAAAGCCTGCCCCCAAACCTAGTTTGTCAGGCCAGAATTTCAGCCCAGAGACCTAGTGGCTGTAGTCTACGGCCCTCGGGGACAGCAAGACTGTTACCTGATTCCACCTAAGTGCTGCTCATAGGAGATGCTGACAGCCGGAGGCTTACTGATTCAAGGCCCTCTGTTGGTGAAGAACGATTCAATGATCTTCACCATATCCTCTCAATTCAGGAATGAAGAGCAATATATTTTCAGTTCAGAAACTAAACTAGCCTTTAGTGAACAGGAAAATGAAATAAAATGGAAACCACTAGAACTCCCCAGATTCTAGTTACCCGGACTGTTAAAGGGCTGCTTATTTAAATGGAAAAGATTATTTTACATTTCAAAGAAATGTTCACTTTTTCCTTAAGCTGATGTTCTCAAAACCAAGTTTGTCTTTTTTTTTTTTTTGCGGTACGCGAGCCTCTCACTGTCGTGGCTTCTCCCGTTGCGGAGCACAGGCCTCCGGACGCGCAGGCCCAGCGGCCATGGCTCACGGGCCCAGCCACTCCGCAGCACGCGGGACCCCGCAGGACCAGGGCACGAACCTGCACCCCCTGCACCGGCAGGCGGACTCCCAACCACCGCGCCACCAGGGAAGCCCAAGTTTGTCATTTTAAGAGCTTGACTATGATCCAGCTCCCAGTCTGGGTGACTATGAAGGAAGGGTGTGCATTTATGGGAAACGCAGTTCCCTTCCTAGTACTTTGAGGGTTGAATGGAAGTTAACTAAGTACAGTGTTAATCCTAATTGCCTCAACAAATCACAATTTGCAGCACAGTAGCCAAAAAATTATATTCTGGAGATATTTTAAGACTTTCATTAAGCAATGACAGTTCTATATTCAAAGCTATGTCAGGATTAAACACCCTGATTTGGAAGGCTGTTGAAACAAATAAAATGTTTGCATCTCCCAGAGAAACCCAGGTGAAACATTTTGTAAATAAATGAAAATGAATCTTGTCACTGTTAGAAAACACCAAATTTCATTGTGGCTATAATTTTGTTCAATATTAAAAAGAAAAAGAAAAAAGAAAAAAAATCACCACTTAGCTAAAGGGATAAAAAACCAAAGGTAATGTGAGAAATGTTTCAGTAAAATACTACATTGTTCAACAACTAAAATAATTCTGGGACAACCGCAATCTTAGTGCTGTTCAGGGTCACGTCAAAACAGAGAATCTAGAGACCGGGGTGGGGTAAGCTTCAAATTCAGTTAATTACAACCGACCCTCTGCATCCACGGGTGCCGCATCCCGGATTTAACCAACAGCAGACTGATCCGCGGGGATCTGGGATCCGCAGGACACGGCACCAGAGGACGCAGAGAGCCGACTGGTAATTTCAACTCAATTTGGTTCCATGAACTTTAACTGACCACCTACTATGTGCCAGGTTTCTGCAAGGCAGTGAACAGTATAGGAGTATTCTCTGACTTTGATTTTCATGAGCGTCCTGATGGGGCATCTGTTAGACATACGGCTGAGGTATCTCCTTTAATCCCCATAACTAGCCTAAGAACTGGTATGAATGCTTCTCTTTTTCAAGGAAATGAACCCCAAACCGTTCAATTTGGTGGAGCTGGTTTGGCAACCAGTGCTAAGGGAGGACTGTAACCTCCAGCAGCTCAGCCTTCGCCTCCTGCCATGTCTGGGGCAGTCTCATGGAACGGGATGTGATGCTGATTAAGCTGACGTCATAGGTTTAGATCTGAGTACCCTAGGGGGCAACTTTTCAAAAAGAAAGTCTGTGGTTCCTGAATTATTCTGGGCATTTACTACAGTGAATAATCTCACTAATGCATATAATTGTTTCTCTAGGATGTACTATTTAATTTTAATTTTTTTTTTGGTAGCAGAGCAGTTAAGTGCAGGGGATTCGATACTGGAAGAGCAATCCCCTTCTTGTACTTATCCGTGTCACCCTGGGCAAGTTATTCAATTTCTCTAAGCTTCAGTTTCCTCACTGGTAAAATGAGGAAATTACCAGGATCTACCTCGTAAGGGTGTAGAATGGGGTTATGTAAAATGCTGCATTCTGATATCTTATCACAAGGCCTGGAAGATAGAAGATGCTAAAACATGGAGGCTATAACAATAATTATAATATTTATAATAACTATACTAATAATTGGTATGATATCATTGCATTATATATCAACAGATTATTATTATTTGTTAATCAGAGCATCTGGTTCCATACCCAGAGGAAGGTCATTTGAAGTACAGGACATGCCACTACTTGCATTAAGCGCTGGTTTTTCTGAACTGGACCAACCATGTCTATAAATGTCCTAACACCCAGTATCCAGCACCCTGCAGCTGGGACAACCACCCTGTGCTAGGAGAGTGAGCACACCCTGATCTGGGTATCAGGACTGGTGTCAATTTCTTTTCACTGCCTTCTTATATCAAAAAAGGACTTTCTTTTACATTCACTTTCTGTATCTCCAAGTAGGGCTCAGGGTCAGGCCATGTCATACTTGCCCAGAGGTGGTTCAAGTAGAACTATGCTACAAGTCTGGTTAATTCCCATCACTGGGAATTTAACTCGACTCTCTTTTCTCTAAACGTGAACTGAAAGGGAGCTCATTACGCAGGCTGATGCTGGGGTCTAGGGAGCAAGAAACAGAGTGGGAGGTATTTGTCTCTTGCTTCTCATCATGTGAATAAACCCAATTACAATTGTTTTAGAATCAAAGGGAATTTGAGGGCCAGCTCAACTCCTGAGAAGAACTTCCCAGAAGATGAGACATGAGACATCATGTCTCATGGGCACCTGATGGCTTCTGAGGTACCCCTGTCCAGTCTGGGAGTCTTCGACTCCCCATCAGTTAGCTCTGTCTGTGCTTGTCTATTCAACAATTCTGGCCTTTAGAGTTTGATCTGCCAGAGGACCTGCTCATTTAAAGCTTTACTGTCCCTGGTATCTGGCACTATGGTGGCACACAGTGCATCCTTGCTTCTTGGCTGGATTAAAGCAGGGGCTGCATGGGCTGGCAGGTAACTGAAATGGGGGAAGGTTGGTGGGAAAGTGGAGTCTACACACCCCATCTACGGAGGGTATATGCTTTTCAGTCACAGCTGACCGTTGCAACGCAGAAATGCAGCTCAGGGTTGCCAATGTTTCTGGTTCACCAAAGTCCAAAGCTGGAATTCTGGACTTTTACAAAAAATAGCATCAATTTGCAACATGAAATGCTAATTTAAAATGATAAAAAACACTCCACGGTATTAAAAAAAACCCTCATCTGTGGCCACAATGTAGTCTGTGATCTAGTTTGCAACCTCTGGTTTCGAGGGAGCGGAAAGCAGAATCTTTCTTTGATTCTGTCATGGACTAAAGTTTGCCCTCCCCCAACCTGCTAAATAATATAAAACATTTAATGATGAGGTTTGAAAGGACAACGGTGCTTAGGATCCCCAGTCTTACCAGGGGATTTCTTCTAAACAGCCTAACTGCCTGCAGGTGCCCACCGTGGGCAAAGAACATGGGATCAGGGGTCCGGAGACCCAGGTTCTAGTCCTTTGCTACCGCTAACTTGCTGTCGCCCTTGTCTAGTCTCCTAGCCAGGGCTAGGACTAGGGTGAGGGAAGTGGGGTGCCCTGGGTACAAAATGTTAGGAGGCGGGCCCCACTCTAGGCCCGACCCTGCTCTCAACCTCTCTGTGCCTTATCTCAACAATAAGAGGTCATCCTGGAGACAGCTAAAGGTCCTTCCAGAGCCAGCCTATGATGATGTCACTGAACTTCCAAAATTGGTAAGTGACATAAATGGGAGTGAGGCTTTCAAAACAGCACTCGTGGGTTATCTGCAGACCTTTCGCATCTATGTGAAATTTGGCCAGTACTAGTGATTTATCAAGGGCAGACCACTCACGGAAAGCGCTTTCAGGATGTGTTCCTGACATCTTTAGCCTAGCATTTTTGGCAGCATATCTACTGAACTTCTGATTTGCTACAAGTAGTCAGGAGACTATGTCTGAGAATCTCTTCTCTTCTCCCGCAATACTGTTGAAACAAAATTAGTTTATTAACTAGGTTGTCTCATTTTTGTTTCATTTGTCCCTACTCTTAATTTTTTTTCCATTAAACATTTTTCCGACCCAAGATGGCATGTCGGGGAGAGAGGAGCCTGGTAAAACTGGTGACATGCCTGGCTGTCCTCTACCTAGCTGGCGGGGGCTAGAAACCCAGGGCTCAGAGTCCCTCCCCAAATGGTTCCTGACCAGCCAGGGAAACGCAATCTTGGCATATTCGACCGTGGTTTAAACACGCCTTACTCAGAGAAAACCTAGGACGCGAACCGCCAAAGGTACAGATCAAGCAGAAAGGAATGGTCCATGATTTGTGTAACAGAAGGGCGTCTGACTCACAGAAAGCGAGGTCCCTCAGTTAAGAACCTTAAGCTCCATACAGAAAGCTGGGGCTGTATTTTAGGGAGGTCTGGAGAACGGAGCACCGTGGAGTACCAAAATCAATAGGTGACGACCAGAAGTGAGGATAAGTCATCGCTGGGACTAGAATGTAAGTCAGTGAAAAAGCAGGATGATTTTCTTTCCCCTGTGAGTCTGATTTACCTTCAACTTTGTGGGGAGCCATCCCTGAGTAAAGGGAATAACAATTTTACAAGCTGTGGGAGGCGCTGGCATTCTCCTCGGCAGAACCACGAGTCACTGATAGCTTGCCTAGACCAGCTCTTGGGGCCAGTTCACACCACCCTGCAGCACACGTTGGCCATGCTTCAGGGCAGCCAACACCACGAGAGCCTTAGCAACACAGATCAGAAAGGCAGCTTGGTAGAAGGGTTAATTACACAGGTTCTGCGGCTGGCTAGTTAAGCAGTTACTTGGCTTCTCGGAAATGGGTATCTCTGTAAAAGGAGGGTGACACTAACAGTTTCACGGAGGGGTTGTGAGGGTGCAAAGAGATAACGATGTGAAAGTACTGCTTTTGGTGTTGGGTACTAGTAACTGCACAACAAATGCCAGCTATTATCACTTGCTTCGCCCGTACTATGCTTTGCTTCTCACTCCCTTTTCTGGCTACCTGAAAAGGGGAGGGTGGTGGCTCTCTTCCTTTGTCTACCATACTCTGTGCTGGACATCTGCCATTGGGCACGAGTCAGAAATGAGGTTGAGGTGGGCAGATTTCACAGTCTTTCTCAACGTTGCACAGTTCCTACTGCTAGGGGTTCCCGCCCAGACTCAGCCCCTAGGTTCAGTGCAACCAACCTCAGACTGGATAGAAAGAGGTTTTATAGCATCTCCATCCACAGAAAGGATGGAATAACAGGGTGATCCCATGTGAAATATTTTCACTAGTAGTTTCTGTCCCTAAACTTAAGTTAATTTTGAGAGAGCTTTCCATGAGGTAATCAGGAGTCTTTCCTTATTTTGCACTTCATGCTGCCTAGTGTCAGAGAGAAAACACACCCGAAATATACTATATTTTGTCTTCTTGACTTGCAGACTTTAAAGGCTTGAGATACTTAGAGATGACCTTTGTGAGGACAGAGTGTTTTGAATTCCCTCCTGCCCCCCCGTCTCTGTCTCTCTCTCTGAAGAATTTATTAAGTTTAATGTATGATGCCCTCACTTCGTTCCTATTTATTATTTCATTGTCAAGTTTCTTTATGGTGTCTAAGCTGTGATTACAGAGAAGTATTATAAAATGTCAATGTGTAGATGAGATTTGGAAGGTCTGGGGTTAGGGCGGGGAGGTTCTTTAAATGGAGATGTCAGCTCCAGCCAATTTCAGAATGGCTCACCATGAAGACGGATGGTTCCAAAGCTGTGTGCCTCTGCTGGAAATTAAAAACCCATGGAATACCTGATTATGATTAATTTTAAGTGCTTAGCCATGTGAAGCCAAATGACAGTGTCTTTAAAACAAAGCTATTGATCTAGCTTTGTTTGGCATTGAGAAGATAAACTAATCAGATCCTGGGGGCTCTTTTTAAAGATGAGGAAAGAGAACTTTTTTTTTTTCCATCCTGGGTTTTTAAGCTTCAAGTTTGAGAGACCTGGTGTATCTGCATAAAATATAAATATATATTTTGATAGCAAATATCAGAGTAGAGAGGGGCAATTCACTTCTGTCCTGGACAGGAGTCTGATGGAGATGGGGGCATGGTGGGGAGAAAGTTAGGGAAGTGGAGGGGACATCATTTAGAGATCCCCTCCTATGTAGTATACAGGGCATCTCCTCTTAAAGTTAGAGAAACAGACTCAGAGAGGTGGAGTAGCTTGGCCAAAGTGCCACCGCATTCGGAATTCCACACGCAGGCGTGTCTGACTGTACAGCCCTTCCCTCTCCCCGAAAACAGCCTTCCTGGTGAGGCGAGATGACACCGCTCTGAGTTGAGAGAACTAACATGTGGGCTGTCAGGTGGTCGCAGCTGTTTTGTGGCAGCTGGTGACTTCCATTTCCTGGTCTCTTCCCAGGGAATTTTCTCATCCTTCTCAAGAAGAAGGTGATATGCTCCTAGCAGCCCTTTCTACAGAGGCGTTTTTTGCAGGCAGGGAAGATCGAGCCTACCCTTCTCAGCTCCAGCCTCTTGCTAAGAGGAGTCCTGGGTTACTAAATTTGGGCTGGCATCCTCTCCGTAGCAGACACACATTTGGTGCCGGTTCCGGGGTCAGAGTTTGGGTGAGGAGAGACAATCCATCTTAGGAATGACAACCTGACCTCTCTGGCTGTGGGTCCTGCCTTGTCTGTACCGGGAATTCTAGGTTTTCATCCGATTTCCAGCAGCTTGCAGCATCAGCATCCTCTTTGATTTCCCGTGATTCCTCTTGGAATTACCTTCCTCTCACACAACGTGAAGAGGATGTCTCCAACCCACTGCTACTGTCTGCGGGGCCAGGTGAAAAGGATGGTGGAAGGAGGACCTTCCCTTATGGACAAAGGGACATTTTAATGTACTTGGTCTTTCATTTGTTTGACATTTATTCATTCTTCTGGAAGTCAGAGATATATAACCTGGTGACTACGTAATTTATTTATTTATTTGATTTTCAGGGGGGTGGTGTGCTCAACACATCGTATGCTTATCATTCTGGCTAGAACTGTAGCATCAGAATTATTTTTAGAAGCAAGCAGTTACAGAACTTGGAAAGGGGAAGTCACCCCCAAGATAAAGCAACCGTCCCCTTCATTTTTCAAAGGAGAAGCTGAGGGTCCAAGCACAGAAGGGACTTGCCCAAGGTCACACAGCTAACTGAGGGGCTGAGTCGGGACTGAACCGCACGTCTCCCGAAGCAAGTTCTGCTAGGCTGTATTGCCTTCCTCTCCAGATTTCCCCAAATCAGGGACAGCTGGAAGTGTAGTTGGGGCATGCGGGAGAACAATCAGAATGTTTTCTTACACAATTCGATTTTAGTTTGAATGACCCCAGGATGCCTCCTAGCCGACTTTCCCCCTGGAAATCAGGTGTCCTTAGCTGGACCCATCTGAAAATCCAGAACACAGAAGGGCAGCTACACATTTTTCCTAGACAAGGTATGCAGGGTGGTCTTCTGGGGAGGGGTCCACCTCCTCTCATCTTCCCCCCCTCCCAGCCCTTGTCACTTTAAGGTTACTGCTTAAAGTTTGGATTTAACCCTGAGATGTGATCCCAAGTGCAACAGCAATGACTGGACTTTACCAGGCTGTTGGCATTCCCTCCGGTCCTGTGCTAAAGTCCCTTTCTGATTCTGGGTAATTCCAGCCGACCCCCCTGGTGCTACCCCTTTCTCATCTCCCAGACCTGTAACCTGCCTCTCCATAAGTAAGCCCACACTCAGACGCTCCCTGATTGCTCTGGCAGGCGCTGGGGGTCTGTCTACTCCAGCCCATCTGTTTCACCCAGCAACAAATACCGTGGGAGCATCGGGGGAGAAAGGACTCAACTGAGACTTAATTAGCAGTAACCCCAGTTTGTGGGAGGAGAGAAATCCCACTTTGCTGCCTGCAAACACTTTGGCCAAGGTGAGCCAGAGGGATCTCCCGGTTCCCAATTTTAATAGCACTGCAGCAGAAGACACAGAAATGCATCCACACGGACCCCCCCGGGCACACACGCTCCCCCTCTCTCCTCCTCACCCGGACACACACACGCACGCACACGCACACAAGGCAGCGATCGCAAAATCAACTCACAGGATCTCTAGATCACGCAGCGCTCGGAAGGCTCCATCTTCAATGCAGCTGATGCGGTTGTTGTCTAGTTGCCTGTGGAAAAGCAAGGGAAGAGCATGAAGGCTGAGTGGGGGCCGTGCTGAGGAGCTGGGCAGTCTGGGCCGGGTGTCCCTGGTCCCCCGAGCGCCTGTCCCTCCACCCTCGCCGGCTCTGCTCGTCCCCGCCAGGAGCTCGTGCAGAGCCAGCCTGTCTGCCACGCTGCTGTCTCTCCTCTCTGACTGTCTGAGGGAACTACACAGACGAGCGCACCAAAGGCTGTCAGGTCTCAGTAAATATTAATTGCGCATTTTTTTTTTTTTTTAGGCAGAAGGGAGTAATTTCATTACATTAGGGCATCCAATCCATTACGAGCTCTTACCGTCATGTCACTGAAACAATTTCATTAAGCTAAAGGCCTGTAAATCATTGGAGGTCACTGCTCTGCCCTCCGTGACCTCCCAGAATGCTTTTTTTTTTTTCCCTCTCTCCCTCCCTGTCTCCCTTTTACTGGAAGTTGCGGTCTTCTGCTCTGACACAGTGCTAAATCTCAAGGCTTTATCTGCCCAAGAGCAGCGAGGGTGCATGGGGAATATACCAATTCCAAATTAGACTCAACTAATCTAATTTTATAGTCTTTTTATTATTCTAAGCACCAAATGTCTGTGGTGGTTTGATGCCTCCGTGCTTTGTTATGGGGCCCATCTGGTAGGTCATTCTATTGAAGTATTTTCTGACTAAATACAGATTCCCTCAAACTGCACCAAGCGTCATCAACATTAAAGAAATTCATTGATGGAAGCGTTCTGGATGCGGGGAAAAAAGGACTATCATTATTGCCTTAAAGATATACCACTTAAATTTAAATTGGGGAGAATTAAATGCACCTATTTCAGGACTTTTTTTTCTTATGTCCCTTTCCATCTTATGAGCACGGAAATCATGTCTTTTAAAAAGATGCCTTGACTAATATACATTCCAGCTGGGGACTGAGGTTATTCTAGTTGAAGGATAACAAATAGATTCCACTATCTCAAATGCCTGACGTGTAAGTCAGAAGATTTACCATGACCACACCCCAACTTAAATATCATCTATTATATATATATATATATATATATATATATATATGATTTAATTTAGAAAAAGACGTTATATAGAAAATGGTTATTATCACCAGGCTGTCTTATATTTTGTGTGCAGAACACACACAAAATATAAGTTATGCTGGAGGCCAGGAGAAAAATGTGACTGGAAAAAAATATTGTAAAGCGATTATACTCCGATAAAAAAAAAAAAGAAAAAAGAAAGAAATGTGACTGTGTTGAAAAACTCCCTCCTAGACTCCTTTTTCTTTCTTTTGACTCAGATAAAATCAGCCCCTCTCAGGTGGAGGGTTCTCCTGATGCTGGAATTTTCACTTGAAACTTGTGCTAATCTATTCCAAGACAACTCTCTGCAGAAGATACGTCAAAGCTGCCTCTGGTAGCCCTCTTGGAGCATTTTATATTCTGCTGAAGGAAGGTGGAATTACAATTAAAATCCTATTATCACTGAAAAAATATATAGATGCAGGATTGCATAAATACGCAGGAATGAAACACATAGAATCAGAGTGATGGAGTGCATCACAGCAGATGGGCTCCGCCGCGGTCTCATGCGGAATGGAATCATCTCAAAAGACGCTCCCGATATAACACACTAGGTGTTTAGGATTACAGAATAAGCAGGAAATGGGTATCTCAAGAAGCAGAAGCACTCCGTAGGTTGACAAATTCTACATCTAGCGTTCAAAGTCCTTGCTGACGCCAAATCACACGGGATCTCAGAGTAGTTCTGGCTACCCTGAATTCTTCCCTTAACGAGAGTTTACTGAGTGGCCTTTCTGTAGAGCTCCTGTAAGCGTTGGGGCCACTGATTCCCCGCAAAGGTTCTGTTAAGGCAGCCTGCTACCGCTGCCCAACTTCTAGATTTATCATCGTTTAAGTGCCAGTGAATCAACAACCCTTGATCCACACCAAGGCCACCAAACCTTACCAAGCAGAAATGCAGTGGAGCTGGCTTTTGGCCCCAAGAAACTGTTCATTGAACATGCTGAATTCGGCAAAAATGATACCATCCGCCTAAGTAGAAAAGTACCTAAATCATCCAATTGGGAAGTCTGGGGTAGTGTGTAGAGATGGCAGTTTGTGGTGCACCTGCTTTTGTGCAGACATTTTAGAGAGGTCCTGGCTATTAGAATATTATTTATTTGCTGGATTTGTGAAGCGTTTTCTATTCCTTTTCTTTATGAGTGCACCGGAAACCAAACAGGATACTCTAAATGTACAGACTTTTACATGAAAAGTATGTAACTTGCAGGGGAGAAGAAACTCATAGAAAGAAGAGAAAAAATGAAGTGGTAGAAAGAAATTAAAAAGGGTAGGGGGGGAAGGAGATGTGCACAAGATTTTTAAAAATCCACTAGTCAGTCTCCCATCAGGGTCCTGCCACTCAGGATACAGAGCAGTGGGGACAGAGTCTCTGAGAGGACCCTGCTCATTTTAAGGCTAAAAGCAGAGATCTCCAGTACGTTATCAATTACGTGATGTTTAAATAGTTTCAGGGGGTGGCACAAGTTGACACCTAGTTCTTCATGAATAATGGGGAAAACCAAGCTTTAATATAAGTATCTCTGTGGGTGTATTTTATAGAGTATTTTGGAACACATGAAATGTATCAAATTTTAAAATATTTATGCTGAAGTGTGCTTTTCTAGAAGACATTTATTATAACCAAGATTGTCTCCTTTCATTCGAGCCACAGATAAACAGTAACCCTGCCTTGGTGGTCAGAGTCCTTCCCAAGATGCACCATTCATTACAGAAGCCTACAGGGGTAAAGGCCTGCGAGGGTCCTGTCAGGAAACGAAAACCCGAGTTACTTCACTTCCCAGCTATTACACCTCCATGGCACTGAGCATCAGATTGTTCGTGAAATGCTCATTAATTGTCTGCAATCAATTCTGATATTTCCTGCAAATAATCCAGGTCCCTAAAACAAAGTAACTACACACTTGGGTCCGACAAGTTTTCGTTTTCTTTCAGAATTACATCTCAGACACACACAAGTTAGTCCTGAAGCACAGGAGAGGGGAGGCGAAATAAAAGCAAACCCAGCATCTTTCTGCGGGTGTTGGGAGAGAAGTGAAATAGGCACATAGAGAACCTTCCAGAGCTAAGGCCAAAGCATTTGACTTAGCAGTTTGCTTCTGGGGGTGGATGGAGGCTGCCGACTATGCTCTAAGCTCTCAAGTCAAAGGTCGATATTGTGCCTTTGAAAAGACTCATGCAAAGATCCTCTTAAAAACAAATCAAAAAAGCCCATTGCCACTCCACACACAGTTACTCAGGAGGCAGGCGCAAAAGGAACTTCGGAAACGGGAGCACTAAGAACTCAGCCATCTGAAAGTGCCTGGTAGCTCTCTTTCTATTTTTCCTTGACAAGAAGAAGTGTGTTTTGTACTGCTCCTGAAACTTTTCTTCTTGCCACATGAAATAACCTACCCCCATGCCTTGCCTAGTGCCAGGGACTTGACAGCTGGTCACGTATGGCTGCAGGATGAGTCCTTCTAGTGCAAGTGTGACAGGGCTGGGCTCAAAATATATGGAAGAAAGCTCTAAGCCACGAGCAACACTGTCCTGGCTGTGGCCCTATGGCCCCAGCACTAACAATAATGACGGAGCATTCCCTTCACGAGCACATGGGGGGCCGCCTTTCTGCCACACAGATCTCTGCTAGCCAGCATTTTGGAAGGTCGCTTGGAAGAAAGGGAGATTTCCATGGGCGCAGAGTGAAGGTGAGGGGCAGGAAGGCAGTGGATGGAGGAAAGGTTGGCTGTTTATTTTTTGGAGGCGACTTTTATTGTCCTCTTACTTTATACGGAATACTCAACGTGATTTACACTCTCCTGCCTGTGAATAAGGCGAGAAGCCCCTAAACGTTCATGATATCAAATTAACTGCTCTAATTTCCCCGGGCAGCTCAGATTTCGGCAAACAATGTGAGTGCTAAAAGGATACCAGAGTCCATTTAGAAAGGAATCCTCCAACAAGAACTAAATGCAGACTCCCCGAGAGGAGCTTTCTGACTACTGTATTTTTATACTCTGAGAATATAAACAAGTCAGAAAGCAAAGTCAGCGTGAGTGAGGACTTAAAATAATCTCCACAAACAGCGGACGGGGAGATAGTGCTTTTGTAAGAATTCCCATTTGTAAGCATAATATTATCACAATTCATCTCTTTCCATCACAATTTCAAATTTCATCATTGAAGCAGGATAGAAATATTTCTGCGGTTCAAAAATGAAAAGAAGCACATCTAAATCCTTAAAAAGGGTTAAAAAAAAAAACTGATTACAGTATCAAGAGGCATCTATCTATCTCCCAACCACCACCGCACAACAACAAGAGAAGAAAGAAAATTTCATGATTTCAGTGATGCATTTGAGACTCCGTGAGGAATACCTCGAAAATAGAAAGCTCCAGAAATAGGCTTTGGAGAGCTAGAAGACAAGAAGAATTCCCAATAGCTATCTAGATGCAAGGTCTACATACCAGGGTACACCTACCCAGATGTTCACCTCTCATCCTGATGTTCTGTGGGTCCCAAGCATCTCAGCCCATGGATCGGTAAACTTAGCCTCAGGGCACTGTCACTCTGGGCCCAAAATTCAGCTGCAGTGTTTTGCTATAGGACTGCAGCGACTCTAGCTGCAGTCCTCCTAATGCTAAATGGGAGAAGTAGCTAAAGTTCAGCACCCTTTGGAGTTAAGCAGTTTGCTAATTTCCGAGGAAAACGATCTACACGAAATGCGCAAAATAAGTGGAAGGGCTTCTGCATGAAATTTACAAGGGAAGCCTGACTAGAAATTCAAAGCAAGTCTATGGTCTCGGAATCCAACAATTAATGAACCTATAAGAGCAACTGAGTATTATTAGATGTTCACACTGATTAGGTACCGGGGTATCGAATGAAGTGTGAGAAATCCTTTGAAAATATTTGGAAGGTTACCACCTGTGGTTTTATATCTCAGTTATCTTAAAAGGTGTAAGAGAATTCTAAAAACTAAACTAATTTGAATTTGTTTTTGATGAAATAGATATGTTCCAACATAAACATATTCGAAGTGTATTTCTTTTTCTACACCGAGGAGAAACAGAATGTTGCAACTATGGGAAAAAAAAAAAAAAAACCTGGGAAAAAAAGAACCTGTTTTCTTAAAACAAGCCAGAAGACAAAACATGAAATAGCCTTGACCTGCTATTCCGTTTCTTCCTGTTAGTCAACTGTCCTTTAAGGAGAAAACAAGAAATCTAGTAACGTTTCTGAAGGTTGCTTTGTATGACAGTTTAACATTCTAAAAAAATCATTATTGAAGAACAAATTACAGAAGCAGTTGTCTTCTGCTGGCTGCGCTCTTCAAAAGAAACAAAATAAAGCTCAAGGTTATTTTAACTGGCAAAAGGAAAAAAAATCCTGTTCAAAAGAAATGCATACACTTCATATAACTGAGTACTGGTCACACTTTGTAGGCAAATCAAACACTTGATCCAAGCCACAGTCTGCTAATGAATTGTCACTATCTCTCATCATTAAGGAGCTACTGTAATTCCACATGAAAACAACATCTCAAATGAGCAAAAAGAGGTGAATCTATTATTTTGCACATTTTGTACACTTGCCCACCAGACCTAAGAATAACTGCATATAGATATGTTTACTGATCCATGAATTATTTATGTATCCACAAAGATTCTTGTCTATAGAACTGACAACTTTATGCCTATTTTTCCAACATAATAATTACATGTACTATCTCCCTATTGTATGCATGTAAATGAAAACGCATATTATAAGATAGGTGAAGAAAGTGATATTGACCTCGGAAATTTAACATGCCTGCATCAGTTATACTTACAGAGATATTTAGATAATTAAGTGATTGTTAGCATTCCCAAACTTCAACCAACCAAATCTACTTTGCAAAGGACAGAGTCCTAGGTTAACTAAGGTCTCTGATCAGAACATCCTGCCTAGAAACTTAGTTAAAAATTGAAGCATGGATCTGTTTTACCAAGCATCGTTACGCATACTTTGCCACATGGCCAGCATAATACCTTTTATTTAGTATATATCATACTGCTGTTTGACATATGCAACTTCTCAGCAGGAGAATAACTGCATCCACTCCAGTAGATGCTCCTGAAAGCCAGCTCTGCAATAATGCAAACACAGATGATGGATTAGCACCAAAGCGGCACGCCAGACCTTGGAGAATAAAGGCGTGTTTTACACATCACTGGGAAATATCAATAACTCCACTTCTGTGTTTACATAGTTTCCGGTTTGTCGGGGATTTGGCAAATGAATTTGTGCAGAAAAATGTGTGTGGGGGGGTGTTAGAAATCCCTGCAAATTAATTCAGCAGGAAGGACAGTTGTTGGGAAGAAGCTGAGCTCTCATTTATTCTGGACAAGTTTCAGAAACAAATTTCTGGCTTTTCTAGATAAAACAACAACAACAAAAACCAAGCAAACAGAAAGCAAATCAAACGAAGATACCCCATATTCACAATGAGAGAATGTCTTTTCTCAGCAACTTTTAGACCAAGGGACCGAGGAAGTTTGGTTATTGTTTGCAAAATGTACTCTCATGTTTTGAGGCATGCCTCAAATCCAGCCTTTCTTGTGTCAACCTGATATGAGGACCAAAGGACTTTATAGCTAGGATGTCCAACTTGCCAAGGTTGGCCCAGAACTTCCCCCGTTTTAGCACTGAAACTTCTGAGACCAATCCTGGGAAACTCTTCCGTGCCAGGTAAACCTGATGGTTTTGCACCTTAGTGTATAACTCTCCATGTTGGAAACATTTATTCTCAGCACATCATCCCTTCACCAATGTCCCTACACCTTAAAATGTCTGTTGATTCACAAACTTGGCTTTCAGTTATATCATCTCTAAAAAGCTCCTCACTGTAGCTCCTGTAAAATGGGCTGTCGCTTTACAAACACACCTGCAACTGGACTGGTGGGGGCCTTCAAAGTGGCTGAAATGTTCTCATGTGATTCTTAACCTTCCTCATTGGGAATTAAAATTTCTTTGTAAGAGGCATCCTTGCTGATGTCATGAATACTCAGAGGCCAAACAAATAAAAGGCTGTCTCCATAGCGATGGGGGGTCGGTTTGTGGTTTCCCTAGTTACACCCTTGAGTGATAACCATCTGGGGTTCCTCCCTGGCAGAGGGGAGAGGGAGTGAGAAACTGGAAAGACGAAATGTGCTTTTGTTAACAAGCCTGAAAGTTATTTCCCATATCTCTGTGTTTTACTTCTTTTTAAATCAACCAGCACAAACTGTAGGGAGTTTCAACATTTTTTCACCCTCATGGGCATTTTGGAAATTTTTCCTTTGGACTCTAGGGGTAAATTATTCCAGCTGTGAGAATATGACCCATAAGCACAGCCGGAGAAGAGTATTTTTTCCGATACTGAAGTGGCTGCAGGCATCGGAGCCCAGGTGGGACACTGGTTTTCATTCAAATGTGGAATGGTAAGCAGCACCACTCTGGTCTGAAGTCAAGGGTCTCTCCCAATCAGCTCGGTGCTTTGTGACCACCTAGAGGGGTGGAATAGGGAGGGTGGGAGGGAGGGAGACGCAAGAGGGAAGAGATATGGGGACATATGTATACGTATAACTGATTCACTTTGTTGTAAAGCAGAAACTAACACACCATTGTAAAACAGTTATACCCAATAAAGATGTTAAAAAAGAAAAAAAAAAAAAGAACTAAAAATAGAATTACCATAGGACCCAGCAATCCCACTACTGGGCATAAAAAAAAAAAAAAAAAAAAAATGGGTCTCTCCCAAACAGTGAACCTGCATCACAGGAGGGCAGGGACAGCCTCCTAAGACCTTGAAAGATCTTTGTTTCCCTTTAAAAAAAATCCCATGGATCTCTCATGTAGAAATTTAAGACTTCCTTGAATTTAGTCACATTTCCAACTCTCAACATTTGCTACCAATTTTTTATAAAATGGAAGACGAGGGCTCTTGTAAATTTCTGGCCATGTGATTAATGTGATTCACATCTGCCCAGTGGGCCTGGAGGGCAGAACATGGGGTCAAAGAAGATTATTCTGGAGTCTTAAGGTTCTGGGCTTGCTTGGGACTTGCCACTCCTTTCTTCTGTCCTATTTCTTTCTTTTGGAATGGGACCATCTGGCCTATACCTGTCCCACCATTGTGCTTTGGAAGCACATATATATTTGATTTCACAGGTTCACAGCTTTTGTCTCAGAATGAATCATAGCTCGAGTCCCACCCGTATCTGATTTAGGTGATATTTAGATGAGACTTTGGACTTGAGACTTTTAAGTTGAGGCTGGACCGAGTGTGGGTCTATTGGGATGGAATGAACGTATTTAGCACGCGAGAAGGACATGAATTTGGAGGGGATCAAGGGCAGACTATTATAGACTGCATGTCTGTATCTTCCCCAAATTCATATGTTGAAGCCTATCCTCCAAAGTGAGTAGGTCATGAAGGCAGAGACCTCATGAATGGGATTAATGTCCTTATAAAAGAGGCCCTAAAAAAAGGGCTCCCTTGCCCCTTCCATCATAGCAAAAAGACGGCTGTTTAGGAGGCAGGCCCTCAGCACACACAGAATCTGCCGGCACCTTGATCTTGGATGTCCTAGCCTCCAGAACTGTGAGAAACACACTTCTGCTGTTTGTAAGCCACCCAGTTTACGGTATTTTGCTACAGCAGCCTGAACAGACTATGCACCATCCATGCCCCCAAGTCTCAGTTTCTTTGTCTGTAAAATGGAGATAATAACATTTAGCCCGAAAGGAAGTTTTGAGTATGAAAGTTATGAAATGTATGCACTCTGAAAATGTATTTGTGGCCTTGCTTAATTTTCTTTGTTTTGAAATAAATAATATTAAATATAAGAATTCGTCTTACATAATCCCAAAGGGCTCTTTCAGCTCTCAAGTTATGGGGCCTGAGGTCAATTTCTTATGAGATTTTTTAAGAGAAAGTTCCTGCTCATCTTACTCAGATCCTGCTGTGATTTGAGTCTATCCTTTTATCCCTTCTTCCTCCATCCCAGACCAAAGAATCTATTATTGAGATATTCAATATATTCTTTCTGGACTGAGGGCAGCAGTTCAGACTCACGTGCTTTTTGCACTTCTCCAGCTGATATGAGATTGAAAGACAAGAAGGCATCAAAACCCTGTACGGAAGACAATACAAATTTTTCTCTTACCAGGACAATGATGTCAATACAGGCCCATATCTACAACTTCCGTAGGCGTGAGCCACTAAGAAGGGTAATTACAAAATTTAACCCCATTTCTTCGTGGCCATTTGCAATGAATAACCAATCAAGTAATGTATTGAGCACCTAAACTAATCAAATGCCACACCATCATCTACGGTGTATGATTTCTTCATCTTAACATTCCTTAATCTGTACACAAACCTTGAACGACTCCCTGCGGCCTTACGCTGTAACTGTTACAACAACACAACCACAATAATCACTGCACGTAGGACCTACTCACATTTAGTAGGCATTAAGTATTGAGCTGAGCACCTTCAATATCTTCTCTCAGTTGGGTCTCACAATAACACCACCCCTATTTTACAGAAAGGGCAAGTGAGACATGAAGAGTTTCATCTCTAAGCTCGGCTTTGGACCCAGATCTGTCTACACCCATAATGACTGCAGGTGATGCTGCTTCTCTGTAAATGGCCCAGACTCCTTAGCATGGTATTGTTCACCCTCGCTAGGCACCATGGGAGAGTACCATGTACTCACTTTTGCTGGTCCTTTCCCTCTCCTCCGTTTGGGGAATCCCTTCCCCTCCAACAAGGCCCTCCTCAGAGGCCACATCCTCTATGAAACCTTCCTCTGCAAACTCAGGCAAAACGAACCACTCTCTCCAAAACCTCCTGACCCTTTGGTCATCCTTCCATTAAAGCACTTATTTCACAGCAGTAGGACTAGCTGTAAACACAGGAGGAAACCAAGGTTCAGAGAGGTTATGTAGCATCTTCAAGGCAACTCAGCTAATAGACCGGAGAGTCAGGTTCACACCTGTCTTCCTGATCCGGGAAACTTAGGTCTCACCCTCCATGCTATCCCACCTCTCCCTGACTCTCAAAGTGCAAGGATGGGGAGCCTGTAAAGTGACTGTGTAGACTTAACTCATTCATATTTGGATAGAAAGAGGCTGGTGAGAAAAGTCAAGGTTTGGTCTTGGCATATGTCACGGGGACCCAGTTGCTGTCATTGGCCTGCAAGCATTCTGACCCAGAAGATGGGAGGTGAGGGCAGTGCAGTCAGTAGGGTCCCTTCACCTCCCCTGTGTGTCTCTGAATTAGATTCCCTGGGAGCCCTAGGCCACTTGACTTTTAGGATCATTGGAGAAATCAGGCTGATTTTATCCAGTTTCTGGGGATAATGGGAAGGGATCTACACCCTAAGGAGATGCTACAATTCCAGGTCACCTATTGGGACTGATGGGCAGTCTCCTGACCAGGTTGGGACAGCTTAGTGCTTCTTGAGCAGGGGTGAGGCACATCCAGGGAAATGGCTCTCTCTGCTCCAGGCAAGTGGCAAATTGCACAGATTTTAATCAGTCTTTCCTGGGCCTGGCCTTCCCTAGTGTCACATAGGCTTGTCTTCTAAAGGTGTACAAGCCGTGGGTCCTGAACAACTGGGTAGCCCTCACCAGGTCATGTACTCAGATGTACGGGGTCAGTGGCCATTAGCGAGGTGTCACTCAAAGGTATCTTTGTGGCAGCAGAAGCCAATTAAAATGTGTCTTGTAAGCTCAGTGTAAGGGGATATCAAGGTCTTCCTGTAATTAACTGCTGAAAAAAGGGGCATCAAAACTCAGCAACATGGGCAGTGCTGATAACTATATTCAATTCAGCTAATGCCCAGAACTGAAATACTCTAGGAAAAGGCCAGCTTCTTTTTCTTCGCTATGACTTGTAATGAATAATGGATGTCTGGACTCATTGGCAACAGGAGAGCAGGGGCAGGATCTGTCTTGCTCACGACTGCACCTGCCTCACAGCACCTGGCACATAGGAAGTGCTTGGTGCGAAACCCTAGGGGGTCACAGTGAGGTACTGCTTTACACCCACTAGGATGGCTATGCTCAAAAAGATGGACAGCAAGTGCTGTCAAGGACATGGAGAAATTGGGACCCTCCTACATGGCCGGAGGGAATGTAAAATGGTGCAGCCACTCTGAATGACAGTTTGATGGTTTCTCAAAAAGTTAAACACAGAATTACCCTATGACCCAGCAATTCTACTCCCTAAGGATATACTTAAAAGAACTGAAAACAGGAGTTCAAACAAAAACTTGTACACAAATGTTCACAGCACTATTCACAATAGCCAAAGGGAGAAACAACCCAAATGTCAGCTAATGAATGAACGGATAAACAAAATGTGGTATATCCATACAACGGAGTATTATTCAGTCATAAAAAAGGAACAAAATCCTGAAACATGCTACAACATGGATGAACCTTGAAAACATTATGCTAAGTAAACGGGCCAGACAAGAAAGGGCACATATTGTATGATTCCATTTATGTGAAATATCCAGAACAGGTAATCTATAGAAACAGAAAACACATTAACAGTTGTTGGGGTCTGGGGGTGAGGGGGAGAATGGGGAGTGGCTGCTTAATGGGTATAGGGTTTCCTTTTGGGGGGATGAAAATGTTTTAGATCAGAATGATGGTTGAACAACACTGTGAATGTACTAAATGCCACTGAATTGCATACTTAAAAACAGTGAGTTCTATGTTATGTGAATTTTACCTTAAAAAATTTATAAAGAGGAGCTTTATGAGAGCATCACTTTGTGAGAGTAATTATCCTGTGACAACATCACAGACAAAGGCAGGGAAACCTCGGACAGATCTTATACTAAGCACAATCAGGCAATAAACCCAGTTTGGTCTGGTGTGGAAAAAAATATCTCAGCATTTGAAGAGCAATGAGAATGATGGAGAGAAACAAGGGGGATGGGGGAATTATTTATAGCAAATTTTAAAACTCTTTCTCCTAGCTGGCTTTGGGGACACTACCAGTCACTTTACACTTCGGGGAAAAAAAAATTGGTTGAAGCAAAAGAATGAGGATGGTAAACTTGATGGAAGGGGGCAAAATCACCTGCTCGATTCCTAAGGCAAATATAAAATGTTGGGGGATTAGCCACTATTTTGTATTTTCTACACCATTGCTCCCTCCTCTCCATTGGTACCCAGCACAGATAACTCAGTAGATTGTGTTTGCATTTCAGCAGCTGAGTTCCTCATTTTCTTTTTGCCTGTCCTCAGATTGGTTCTTTGGCTTCCCTCTCTGAGAAGGCTGGAAAGGAGGCCTTGGCTTACCCTCACGGCAGCAAGAGAAGCATCTCTGACCAGAAATTCTTCCCTGCCCAGCCCCCGGTATGGGTGGGCTATGGGATCCCCCAGGCAAGGTTTCAGGGGAGGAGATGAGGATGGAGGCCAGGTGAAAATGGTGAGTCATTTCCCTGACTGCTTGGCTCCAAATTCCCACAGGACTCTGGGGCAGCCACAATGGTCTCACTGAGCTGAATAAATCCAAAAAAGTTGGATCAGAAAGAAGAGGCCAGAAAAAGAAAGGAGAGAAGGGGCTGGAAGCCAGAGCGGCCCCTCTGAGATGGTTCCCACCTGGGTACTTAGGTGAGGGCCAGTTTAACCAATAAGCTTCCACGTCTGGAGCTATTGTTTCTGGCTTTCTGTTGTGGCTACTGCTATTTAAGCTAGCCATATCCAGCCTGAAGGAGGTTTCTAATTTCTCTCCTGATTCCAGAAAAAGAAATAAGAACTGAGGATAAGAAACACTACACTAGGGGAAAAAGAAAAACAGAGATTCTCTTTTTCTCATTTGCCAGTAGTAGAGTTTTATCTAAGATTCTGTGGTTTAGTGGGGAAAATAAAAACAATTTGCTCAGGAAGCAGATGACAAGGATCTTTGACCTTGCTGGGTCATGGTCTAACGTCCATGGGCTAAAATTTCCCTATCAGTCAGACAAAGGGGTGAAATAGATGATTTCTATGCATCTCTCCTGAGCAGACATTCAGGGCTGCAAAATATTAATCCAGCCCCTGAATCCTCATATGAAGATTTCCTCATTTTGTTGTTACAAGGTACTATCCAAGGAGTGAGATTTTATTTTAATGCAGTATGTTGAGAATGTAAATATGAGTTTCCTCTTGTCTGGAACAGTTAAGAGAGGAAACATCCAAGCATTGGAGGTCTGAACAGTAGGCTGGAAAAAAATACAAGTATGAATGAAATGTGGTATTACTCCTGCCAAACTGCTCCACAGGAACCCACCAAGCTCAGATGTCCTCACCAGTGCCTATGGGGTGGAGATTCATGGAGCATGTGGTAGATAGGACAAGCCCAGCTCTCTCAAGCTTCTGGATGCTTATGGGGTTAGAAATAAGGGGTTAGGCTGTTGCAGCGAACCTCATCTCCTTGAAATGTCCTCTTTTCCTGGTCAGAAACAGCATGTCTCAGAAACAGTTTTTCCTCCCATTAGTCACAGAGATGACATTTTTTTTGTTAACATCTTTATTGGAGTATAATTGCTTTACAATGGTGTGTTAGTTTCTGCTGTATAACAAAGTGAATCAGCTATACATATCAGAGATGACTTTTGAAAAGCACTGAATAATTTTTACAGTGGTATCAGAAAGCAATACCACTGTAAAAGTGGATATCCCACATCTAATGGGGGTCTGAAAAAATGGGGAACACAGCCTCTGAAGGCAGAAGGGGAGAAAGCCATCCTGGGTGATACCCTCAAGTTGAGTGATTTACCAAGAAGCTGCTGGGAGGTGCCAGGGCAGAGAATCAGTCTTCCAGGATTTTCCCAAGATTTGCCACTAAAGTACGTAAAAAATGGGAATCCTCACCCCCAGAAATGATCTTGGGACTGGAACTGCTTTTTCTGGCAAGTTCACCCTATTTTTACATCCCAGCTAAATGTTAGTTCCCTCACAACCCTTGGAAGTTGGACCTGAAGGGGGAAATGCATATTTCCACGTCAAAGTCCTATTTTTCTCAGCCATTCAAACTTCAGCTATGGAGTGTGCTGGCCTCTGTGCACAAAATCCCCAAAGCAGCCTCCCTCACTCATTGGGCGCCCAGAGCTCTCCTAGCTTCCTCAGCTGTTGCTGGTCTTCGGAGGCTTGAGCCCGACGGGTACAAATGCATGACCTTGTGTCTTCTTATGCTTCCCCAAGTTCTCTAATTCTTTTTTTTCCTTAGGAAATTCCTTTTCGAATTCACCACCCAAGGTTTCAATTTCCCATCCTAGGTTCTTCACATCCTTTCCTGGACACCCACATCCTCAGCAGAGGACACAGCACATTTACATCCCGTACACTTTGGTTCCTTTGCCCCCGGCCAGACTGGATGCAGGGGGTTCAGGATTCACGTGGGAATTGTGGAATGGGGTGACTGCTGCCATGAACAAGGCTTCTGTAAACAGACGGCAAATGAAGCTTGGGGTGGGATAAACCCAGTGATCCTGCCACAATGAGCGAAGCCATCTCTCAGGATTTGAAAACGGAAACGTTGAACCCATCCGATCAGAGGAAAGGGTTGGATAGTCAGAGCTGACATTTCCTTTGTCTGTGATGGATAGCCACTTTGGAACTATTTCCTGTCCTGATTTTTCCTTTGGTCAGCATTGCAGGGGAAACAGGGGGTGGAGGGATGGTGTCTGTTTCGGTCATGATGTTCTATACGAACCCCTCCAAGAAGAGTGCAGTACTAGAACTGTGTCTGTACAAAAGGTTTGCATTAACTGTAATGAAGCAAATGACAAAATCAATAAAGCGGGAATTGTGTGGCTGTCATAAAGATGATGTAAATCCAGGGTTCACGATGGTTATGAAGCTATTTAGAATTGTAATTAAAACCAGTACCATTTTTTTCAAGATAAAAGCCCCTTTGACAACCATAAATGCAAGCTACAGGAAATTTTCAACAAATATATTCAAAATTAATGTATGGCACAAAGATGGCATAAATTAACGGAGGGTAATCCATAAGCCTGGGCTTCAGAATGTAAGAGCACTGAGTAAGGAGATTTTGATTTCGTGTTTGGTTTTCAAGTGATGTGGTTTTCAATTTTAATCAAGTTAAAGCTTGGCAGAGCACTTAGAGACTCTGAATGAATGGCATATTTCTGACAACTACTCTTCAATGAGACTGAAAATGCTGTCTCTGTATTTGCAAAACTTGAGATCTGACGGCATTGTTGTTATGTGAGGACCAGTGTGCCAATATTAATTGAAGTGACCACCCCTGGCTGATATGTGTGTGTGTGTGTGTGTGTGTGTGTGTGTGTGTGTGTGTGTGTGTGTAGGAGAAGATGACCTTTTTGTTTCATTCAGGAGTGGGGACAGGATGAGGTGGGGGAGAAAGGGGGTGGGATGTCCAGTCTTCCAGTCCTAATGAGCTATCATCCTTGGACTTTCTTTCTGAGCCCTGATTGTAAATGGTAACACTGAGATTTCTTGGGAAACATTATGTACCCACCTACCTATCCATCCACCTAACTTTAGAGCATCACTGTTTACTTTCAGATCATGAGCAATATCCCCTATTATGGCCTTCAGTGCTGCTGAAGGAGATTCCAGCCGTCTGGGTGATTATAACTGTAGAGTCATAGAATCTCAGTATTGGGAGCAATCTCAGAGATCATCAGGTCCAAGTCCATCATTTTTAACAGAAGAGGAAAGTGAGGATTAGAGAGAGGAAGAGTTACTTAAAATCCTAAGATAGCATTTGGCAGTATACTCAGGACTTGATCAAGAACACCTCAGGTCACAGTATTTGGAGCAGGAAGAGTGACATAAGATATGCCAGTGAAAAAAATGAGACAGTAAATGATGATTATATTGTATTGTCAACTCTGAAATGCCACTAGAATTGAGAGATGCTTGATTCTTTCAATCCGTTTGGGGCTTCAAGTATGGTGAGGAGATGGTTGGGGAAGGTAATAAGTAGGAATTGAGGAATCCCAGCGATTTAGGGGTATATTCACGTTTTTTTATTTTCTTCATTTCTTGATGGCTTGACATCTTAGGGGGACTTGCTGACTAGGGAGAGACTGCCACTCCTAGAGCTAGTTAATTCCTTGAGATAGTAAGCAATTTATCAGTGAGCCCATCTTTCATATACAAACAAACCAATCCTGAGTCACTACCCCCAAGCATCTCCTTTACCTAACTCTCACACACGGAGCAAATATTTTCCCTCCTTACATCACCCCAGGTCCAGGTACCAGACCATTACAAACAGCCTCTGTCCCCCAAGGCCCATCGGAATTATTCAGACTGGCCAGTCCCAAGCTGTTCCCCGAGCCCTGCCTTGTCTTTCCCAAGGAAACCGCGATACAGGCTGTGGTCTACGCCTTCCTTCCCTCTTGCTTCTGTCTCCTGAACCTGGTGCTTCCCTTTGTGGCCCTGCATGGCATGGTGTGCCTCACATTTCTAGAACTCTGAGGAATGATGAACTTTTCTTTTAATGGCATTCACCTCCCTGTGTTATCGCTCAGTCACCTTTATAAATTACGCCCTGGACATAGGACAAAGGGACCCAGGTTTAGGTCACAACTCCTGCCCACTGTCTGAACGATCCTGGACAAGTTTAATCACCACATTTTTAAAAAGAGAAGTGTGGACTGTATTTTCTTCAAGTCCTCTCTAGCTTGATAAGTCTATGACTCTAAGTAGAGTGACCTGAATTCTAAGTCCTCTGTTCAACAGGCAGCGAGGCAGGCTGCAGTACAGGAACCGCAATGCTGGCCAAACCACTCAGTATAAAAGCACAGCTCTCACTTGTCTCAGTAGTAAAATGGGCAAAGAAAGGAATTCCCTTTAGGAAATCTAATTGCATTAAGGAGCTGATTCCAGAAAACGGTCTTGGATTGACAGTCTACTGAGATGCCTCGTCTCCTGTGATGAACAACCCAGCCGAGAAGATGTGCACATCCACAGCTCGATTATACTGGTTGACAGCAGGTTTCCCAAACTGCACAAGGACCATCTTAATTGCCAGAAAGGTGCGGATCTGGGAAGCAGTTTCACAATGGACCCCAAACAAAGTTGAATGCCAAACCTCACTTTAAAATGGCCCAAGACATGTAAAGAGGCTCCGAGAAGGATTGATTCAAACCATTCAACCTCTGGGACACACAATAAGAAAGCCCCTCAAAATTCAAAGCAGGAAGCCTTACCTTGGGAGCCTTGGGGTTGTTGTGTACAGGGCAAAGATGGGCCTTTTTTTTTTTTGTGGTATGCGGGCCTCCCTCTGTTGTGGCCTCTCCCCTTGCG
>NC_041215.1:608765-612714 GCF_002837175.3 Physeter macrocephalus
GCCGCTCCGCGGCATGTGGGATCCTCCCAGACCGGGGCGCGAACCCGGTTCCCCTGCATCGGCAGGCGGACGCGCAACCACTGCGCCACCAGGGAAGCCCCCCTTTTTTTTTTTTTTTTTTTTTTTTTTTTTAAACAGTAGCAGCTGGAGCTGCAGAGAGAGCATCACTTAACGGGCTACAGGAGATGTAACTAGGAGAGATGGACCTTCTCTTTTGAGGAAAAACAATACAGGACCATTGTTAAAGTAGAGTTCAAGTTTAGAATCTTGGCTTTGTGGTCTACGTGTTTTCCCTGTAGCTGAGTAAGGCTGACACAGGATGAAAGGAATCCCTTGGGATATTTAAAATAAGGCATGGGCAGTAAAGGCAGGTTAAAGGGAATGGGGGCAAGGAGATTCTGCTTAAGGGAATCTTTGGAAAACCCCTCTTGTTTGAACCGCTGTGAAATGTTTTCAGTTTTGAGTGCAGAAAACTCCAGAAACTGATTACAGTTAATTGGGGTTTTACTGCTTGGTGGGGTCCTCTTACTCTATTATTCTGGGCTGAATCACCAGCACCCAGCCACACCCTCCTCTGCATTCATTTCTGCCTTGTCTATAACTCCTAAAGTTCATTGAAGAGAAAGCTGGGTTTTATCTTCTTCATTGTCTGGCTTGGGTAACAAAGTGCGCTGGGAATGAAGGAAAAGAATGCCACGCATGAAACACCCATGGTATGAGACCCAAAGTGCTCACAAACCCAAATTAAATGCAGTCTGTTCACAGCACCACAAAGTCTGATTTGCTTGACAACTGAATAATGACTCAATATTTGTATCTTCCCAATGAATCGATGCATTGGTTGCTTTCAGTGACCACACAGAGCACACTGTGAATTTGGGTGTGGAGTCTTATTTTAGAAAGACTCAAGCAAACATTTTCAGGTTTGTGAGCTGAATGTGCTTAAGTAGACAAAAGCGATATTCAGCCAGTGATCTAATTGACATTTTACTCGGGCAAGAGAACTGAGGCCAGCCCAATGGCAGGCAAATTCATTTTCCAAAGGTCATGGGGTTGGCTGCTGGTGATTCGTTGTTGAAAGATATCTCAGAGCTGGTCAAGGCCACAATCAGAGATGCCCATGGAATACAAATAATTCCCCTTATTCAAATCTGGCAGCCAGGACCACGGGTCAATGTGGTTGCACTTATGCAAATGGTAATCATCACAGTTTCCAGTTGAGGAGGGTCAGGGGTGACAGAGACAGGCAGCCTGGGGCTTGGCCAGCTCTAGAGGCTTGTGAGTTCTTGTTTGGAAAAGCACTCTCTGGTATCTCGTCCCAGAGAATCAAGTGAAACGGAGCGCTCCCATTCTTTGGGCTGAGATCAGATGGATTTCTTTAACTCACAGAGAAATTTAAAATATGTAATATATGCACATGATAAAGGAAAGTTCAGAGAGCCTCAGAGTCCAAAGTTAAAAACAACACCCTCTCCTGCCCCGTCCCTCCAGTTCTGCACTTTGCTTCCCCAGCAGCAACTACTTTTAGAATTTTCTATAAATGTGTCCACAGATATTTCACATATCTAAAAGCCTATGAGAACAAATACAAGCATACTGTCTTAAAAGCACAAATGGTAAAAAACTGCACTGACCTTCTTGTCTTTTGGGTTCTCATTTATCAGCTTCGGATGCTGTTCTGTATCATCTATAAAGATCAGTCTCCAAGAGATGAATGGATAAAGATGTGGTATATGTATATATCTATAGCTATACCTATCTATCTATACACAGTGGAATATTACTCAGCCATAAAAAAGAATGAAATAATGCCATTTGCAGCAACACAGGTGGACCTAGAGATTATCACACTAAGTGAAGTAAGTCAGACAAAGACAAATACCATATGATATCACTTATATGTAGAATCTAAAAAAATGACATAAATGAACTTATTTACAAAACAGAAATAGACTCACAGACATAGAAAACAAACTTATGGTCACCAAAGGGAAGGGATAAATTAGGAATTTGAGATCAACAGATACACACTACTATATATAAAATAGATAAACAACCAGGACCTACTTATAGCATAGGGAACTATATTCAATATCTTTTTTTTTCTGTTACTATACTGGATTTATTAGTAACACAGATGAACTAGAGTGAACTAATGTCTAAGTGTGCAGTCTCTGTTAGGATCTTTGCAGTTCAATATCTTGTAATAACCTATAATGGAAAAGAATCTGAAAAAGAATATATATGTGTGCGTGTGTGTGTGTATATGTGTGTGTGTGTGTGTATATATATATATACACACACACACACATATACACACACACACACACATAAAACTGAATCACTTTGCTGTATACCTGAAACATTGTAAATAAACTATATTTCAATAAAAAAATTAAAAATTCATTTCCTAAATTACAGTAGCACTCTTTAAGTGCTCAATAGCCATATGTGGTTAGTGGCTCCCATTATTTTGTGCTAATACAGAACATTTCTATTATTGCAGAAAGTTCCACTGAAGAGTGTTGGTCTAGAGAATCACAAAGAAAGAGCACTGGAAACATTAGATTAAATCAACCCTGAAGCTTGCCCCACCTCTGGACTTCCAGATGTGTGAACCAATAAATGCCATTGTTGTTTAAGCCAGTTTGAACTCGGCTTTCAATTCTCTTCAGCTGGAAGTATCCTAGCTGATTAGACAATTAAGCTGTTTAAATATTAAAAATTAAGATATTTTGTGCAATAAATACAAACTGTGATTCTCTCATGTGACAGCTCCCATCATTTTGTCTGGCCCTTCAGTAAGCACTAAAAGTTTTGGCCAATTAATAAAGGAATAATTAGGTAAATTAAAAAAAAAATCAGTCTCATTGCTCTTAACTGTAATAGTCCAGTGAATGACATACCATGATTCATTTAACTAGTGTCCTACTGATGGGCTTTTAGGTGGCTCCCAAGACATTTTCTCTACAAATGATGCTGACCTATACATCTTTTGGAGACTTGTATAAGTTTACCTTTTAAAATAAATTCATAAAAGTTAAACGGATGGGGCTTCCCTGGTGGCGCAGTGGTTGAGAGTCCGCCTGCCGATGCAGGGGACGCGGGTTCGCGGCCCCGTCCCTCCAGTTCTGCACTTTGCTTCCCCAGCAGCAACTACTTTTAGAATTTTCTATAAATGTGTCCACAGATATTTCACATATCTAAAAGCCTATGAGAACAAATACAAGCATACTGTCTTAAAAGCACAAATGGTAAAAAACTGCACTGACCTTCTTGTCTTTTGGGTTCTCATTTATCAGCTTCGGATGCTGTTCTGTATCATCTATAAAGATCAGTCTCCAAGAGATGAATGGATAAAGATGTGGTATATGTATATATCTATAGCTATACCTATCTATCTATACACAGTGGAATATTACTCAGCCATAAAAAAGAATGAAATAATGCCATTTGCAGCAACACAGGTGGACCTAGAGATTATCACACTAAGTGAAGTAAGTCAGACAAAGACAAATACCATATGATATCACTTATATGTAGAATCTAAAAAAATGACATAAATGAACTTATTTACAAAACAGAAATAGACTCACAGACATAGAAAACAAACTTATGGTCACCAAAGGGAAGGGATAAATTAGGAATTTGAGATCAACAGATACACACTACTATATATAAAATAGATAAACAACCAGGACCTACTTATAGCATAGGGAACTATATTCAATATCTTTTTTTTTCTGTTACTATACTGGATTTATTAGTAACACAGATGAACTAGAGTGAACTAATGTCTAAGTGTGCAGTCTCTGTTAGGATCTTTGCAGTTCAATATCTTGTAATAACCTATAATGGAAAAGAATCTGAAAAAGAATATATATGTGTGCGTGTGTGTGTGTATATGTGTGTGTGTGTGTGTATATATATATATACACACACACACACA
>NC_041215.1:613559-619589 GCF_002837175.3 Physeter macrocephalus
AAAAAAAAAAAAAAAAAAAAAAAGTTAAACGGATGGATTGAGGAGTATGTGTGTTTTTTATTTTAATAGCTGCTGCCAGACTGCTAGTTAAGAGGGTTATACCAAGGGACACTCTCACTGTTAGTGTAAAATACTGCCCCACACCTTTGCCAATTCAGTGTCCTATGAACTCCTAGCAAGCACTCAAGAAAAGAAATCTCTCTAATCACACCTAAATTTCATGGGAAGAAGCTGGATGCATGGTCCTGGCATCAAGACGGCTGTGGCTAAAATATATTGATTAAGGCTTTCTTTCCTACCTTACGTGAGCTTTCTAAAACAATGGGACATAGGGCAGGTTTTTCCTACTCTGGTATTTGTTGTTGATGTTTTTAAGTAATGTATGTTCATTGTAGAAATATGAAAAAACAGGCAAAGTTAAGAAAATAAAACCACTCAGGTATTTACTCAAGAGAAATGAAAACGTAAGTGAAGGTTCATGCAGCTTTATTCACAATAACCAAAACTTGGAAACAATTCAAGTGCCCATCAACAGCAGAATGGATAAACGTACTATCATATATCCATACAGTGGAGTATTACTCAGCAATCAAAACTGATAGCCAATACATTAGATGAATTTCAAAATCTTATGCTGAGTGAAAGAAGCTGGATACACAAGACAACATACTGTATGAGTCCATTTATAGGAACTAGTTGTAGAGAGAAAACTACACAGAGTGACAGAAAGCCGATTGGTGGCTGCTAAGGGTTGAGGTTGGGGAGAGGGGATTGACTCTACAGAGATATAAAGCACATTCTGAGTGGTGATGACATTATGATATACTTGTAAAAATGCACTGAACTGTAGCGTCAAAATGGGTGCATTTTTTGTTAGTACTTTTAAAAACTGAAGCATAGGTGATCTACATATTAAATTTTTTATACACATTTTAAAGGTTACTTTCCATTTACAGTTATTACAAAGGATTGGCTATATTCCTCGTGTTGCATATTGAGCCTATTTTACATCCAATAGTTTGTACTTTCCACTCTTCCACCTCTGTTTTGCTCCTCCCCCTGATCTCCCCACTGGTAACCACTAGTTTGTTCTCTATCTGTGAGTCTCCTTCTTTTTTGTTATATTTACTAGTTTGTTGTATTTTTTAGATTTCACATATAAGTGATATACAGTATTTGTTTTTCTTTGAGTTATTTCACTTAGCATAATGCCCTCCAAGTCCATCCGTGTTGCTGCAAACGGCACATTTTCATTTTTTACGGCAAAGTAGTATTCCGTTGTATATATATATACCACATCTTCTTCATCCATTCATCTGTTGATGGAAACTTAGGTTGTTTCCATATCTTGGCAATTGTAAATAATGCTGCTATGAACACCGGGGTGCATGTATCTTTCCCAATTAGTCTTTTTGGTTTTTTTGGATATATACCCAGGAGTGGCATTGCTGGGTCATATGGTAGTTCTATTTTTAGCTTTTTGGGAAACCTCCATACTGTTTTCCACAATGGATGCACCAATTTACAATTTCCACCAACAAGGTACAAGGGTTCCCTTTTCTCCACATCCTCGCCAACATTTGCTATTTGTGTTCTTTTTGATGGTAGCCTAAAACGGGTGCATTTTATGGTAGGTAGATTATACCTTGATAAAATACCATCTTGGTTTATGTCCTTCGGACTTTATTTCCAATGCAAATATATACATATATAAAACTATAATCACACTTTTAAATGTACCTCCCATTTTATTTTTTTCATTAAATGGGGACATATATGGCTCGGTAATTTGATTTTAAGACGTCTTGATGACATATTGGCTAGATTCTTTACTAGTTTAATTTCTCATCTCAGACAGAAACAGTGGTCCGCTTCTCCATCCCGCCCACTGAAGCCTTAGGTAGAAAATCATCCTGGTAGAGTAACCAAGTTTGAGGAAGCACTATGAATTTCAACGTCTCTTGTTTTAGATGCCTTTCTCTTTCTCCCTACAGGGTGCATGGACTAAACTGGCCTCAGGCAGATGGCAACCCTCTCACTGCCCTGCCGGGGTCGTGTTTCACAGTACAGTGTAGTCAGCAGAAACGGAAAGCTGGGCCAGACTCATCCACAGCTGGTAGGGCACTCACAGGGAGAAACCCAAAAATGCTCCAAAGAAAACCAGAGGTCTTCCACCCTCCACTATTTGGGGAAACAAAAGCCTCAAAGGAACTGAAAGGGAGGCTTTGTTCTCTGGCTTTGCTCCAGAGGAGGCCCTCCCAAGTTTTGCAACTCACCCTCCAATGCACCCTCAGGACAGGGGACCTCCTCCACTGGCAGCCTTCCAAGGGGTTGACAAATTAAGAGCGACAAAGGCTGGGGCGTTAGGCACAAAGGGAGTCAATGCTAGTCACAACTGCCGCCTCTCTCATCCCCAAAGGCACAAAGGGAAAGTCCAACATCACAACAGACACCTGCCTAGCATCGTGTGTGGGTAGGTCCCCCCCACCTTTAATCCTCCAGGCTTTTAACCCTCATTTAAATTCTGGATGGATTTCCCACTATTGTTTTAAGAATAGTTAACGGTTTGAGTCAGAGTAACATAGCTTCAGATTTCAGCTCTGCTGTGTGATCTTGGCAAACTACCTAACCTTGCTGAGTGTACATTTCTTCATCTTTAAAAGAGGGATAATCTCACTAACCCCATTGGGTTGTTATAACAATTAAATGAAATAATAATAATCAACATTTAAAGTGCTCGCTCTGTGTCAGTGCTAACTGCTTTATAAACATTGTCTGATTTAGGTACTACCTTTAGTCTCCATGGAAAACAAAACAAAACAAAAAACAAGCTTGAGAAGTCAGCCACTTGCTCAAGACCAGCAGGGAGGGCTGGGACTCAAACCCAGATTTCTCTCACTTTGGTGCTAAATCCTTATTCAGCATGTCAGTGGCTCTCAAACATTACAGAATCAGCTGAAGAGTGGATTAAAAATTTAGATTCCTGGGTCTTGACCCAAAATTATGATGCATTCAGTCATTAACAGGCCTCAGGAATCTGCATTCTTAATAAGGTCCAGGAGATTTAGAAGCAGGTGGTTTTCAAACCACATTTGGAAACATGGAACACGGCTATAATGAAACAGTATAATTATTATTTTACAATTATTACTTTAAAAAAACAAAAGGAGAGACACTCTAGGGTGGGTCAGGGATAAAGGAAGGAAGGGGACTATAGGATTTGTGAGCTCTGGTCATGTCTCCAAGAACTGGCAATCAATGACAGGGTCGAGATAGTGCGGGCGACGTTGGGGGCACAGGGATAGATGTGTGGGAATTGAGTAAACAGTCTATCTCAATAAATAACCGCAACTCAGGCTAAAGAATGTGCCAGTCCCAGGGGATTTGGAGGCTTTGGGATGCTTCAGTGAAAATGACCGCTGGGATGTGACTTTGAAAGAAGCAGAGCAAAGGCATCCACTTCAGGAATGGGCCAGGGCCATACCCTGATGCAGCAAACCTACTTCCTGGCAGAGTATTTGGCCTCAAAACACTATGGGAGGGGCTTCCCTGGTGGCGCAGTGGTTGCGCGTCCGCCTGCCGATGCAGGGGAACCGGGTTCGCGCCCCGGTCTGGGAGGATCCCACATGCCGCGGAGCGGCTGGGCCCGTGAGCCATGGCCGCTGAGCCTGCGCGTCCGGAGCCTGTGCTCCGCGGCGGGAGAGGCCACAACAGAGGGAGGCCCGCGTACCACACACACACAAAAAAACCAAAAAACAAACAAACAAAAAAAACACAATGGGATGTGGTTGAAGGGGAAGTTCAAGTTCAGAGTCAGCAGTCTGCTTAGCGCAGTTAGCCATGATCCACATGATACGGGTTTTAGGAGTTTATGCCCCCCAATTTGTCCCTCTCCAGCCGTCTTAATTGTCCCCACTCGAGTCACTCTTTCAGGGCTCTTGGAGACAGATGGATTTTAACTGGTTTAAGAAATTACGGCACTACGACCTGCCGACCCATTAGCAAGGATCAGGTTATTGAAACGTGGGGCTTCGGGACAAACTACAGGAACCTTTTGCTCACTTCCTATCCTGTGGCAGGCTCACCCAGGGAGGGGGAGGCACCTTCAGCTTGTGGTTGAATCTGACGCGCAAGATGGTGTGATCTGCCCTGAACAGTGGGGACGCCCAGCGTTTAAAAAGATTTTGCGTTAGATTCCAACATTTCAAAATCAGATGATTTCACATAGAAATCTAAATTTCTTGCTTCTTTCAGAAAAATGAAAAACAATTGTTAAACCTGGGCCCATATGCATCCGCCGGAGCCAACCAGCAGTGAGGCTTAGATGGAGCCCACGGTCTCCAGTCAGTGAGCTCCCACCACCTCCCGCTACTCTTTACGCAGCACTCGGGCCGAGTCCAACTGTCATTTGTCAACTCATGGGATACAAGTTTATAATCCCTTATTGAAGGGTTTATCTTCAACATACTGGATCGGAGAAAATCCCCAAGACCACCAAGTCGACCCCCAAACCCTCCCTTCTCTTCCAACCCTGCAGGCCAATAGCACAACTGCGAGATAATCTCTTTTTGCATCCGTGAAGGTGGAAAGATGTGTGGGGTTAGGGACAGGAGAGCACACGCCATATCTAAGAGGGAAGCTGCAATTCAGCTCCAGTCTGTCGTTGCCAGGCAGGACTCAGCATCGTATGATTTTTCCAGAGAAGCTGGAAATCCAGATTTTTCAAGCAAAATGTACAAAGAGGAAATAAAACCTATCTGGGAGTGGGAATTGGTCCACGGTTTTTGATTTTCATGAAATGCTTTTCTAAGCTTAGGCAGTGTTGTATAGTGGTTGCAGGTTCTAGATTTAAACTCTCTGGGTTCAAATCCCAGCTCGGCCACTTATCATTAGCATGTGAATGTGGGTAAAGCACTTCTCCGTACCTCAGGTTTATCATCTGTAAACTGGTGACAGCAATCATAAGGTTGTGATGAGGATGAAATGACATAATAGGTAGAAATGAATGACAATGACTGATACATGGTCAGGGCTCTATAAAAACTTATTACCTGCCAAGAAGAATGAGTGTGTGAGGCTACTACTCCTTTCTTTAGAGAACCTCTGTTTATTCTGGGGGTGGAGGTTGGGAGGTAGATAGTGTTTCGGGTAATATGGGCTTTAGAGGGATCTCAGAACCAATACTCCATACCCCTGTGCCCAAGAAATGGTATTGCCTCTAAGAGCAAAAAAAGAAGTGCAAACTTCCATAATCAAATGCTAATTAGCTATAAAATTTCAGAACAGCTCCTGGACTATGCACCATGTAAACCAAGCCTTATTCACTGGGTACTTATTTGTTTGGCTAGGTAGTTTTCCTGGCAGACCCAGTACCTGAGAACTGATCATCGGCATTTACAAGTAATTTAGGTTTGTATATTGTGCCTGGGGACTGGTAATAGAAAGAGCTTTTAAAGGAGGGTGTTAACAATGGCAAATAATAGCTGTGGTTTTAAATGGACACACTGTAACACACTGTCCATTTACAGAGCTGAACGCTTGTGGCAGACAACCAAGTGCTTTACTCAGGCATGGCAGGTGCCAGTGCATATGGATTTGTCAGTTTCAGGACAACAGGGTGCTCTGAAACACCAGCTCCTACAAAGGACCGCACCCACCACCAGCACTGTCAAGGCTATTTCAGGCTCTGAACACCACCATCCTGCACCCTGCACAAACGGCTTCTCTATTTACCCAGCAAATAATTTTTTTTAAAACATCTTTATTGGAGTATAATTGCTTTACAATGTTGTGTTAGTTTCTGCTGTATAACAGTGAATCAGCTATACATATACACATAGCCCCATATCCACTCCCTCTTGCATCTCCCTCCCACCCTCCCTATCCCACCCCTCTAGGTGGTCACAAAGCACTGAGCTGATCTCCCCGTGTGATGCAGCTCCTTCCCACTAGCTAGCTATTTTACATTTGGTAGTGTATGTATGTCAATGCTACTCTCTCACTTCGTCCCAGCTTACCCTTCTCCCTCCC
>NC_041215.1:619673-624388 GCF_002837175.3 Physeter macrocephalus
ACTTCACTCTGTATGACAGACTCCAAGTCCATCCACCTCACTACAAATAACTCAATTTCATTTCTTTTTATGGCTGAGTAATATTCCGTTGTATATATGTGCCACATCTTCTTTATCCATTCATCTGTCAACGGACACTTAGGTTGCTTCCATGTCCTGGCTATTGTAAAGAGTGCTGCAATGAACACTGTGGTACATGACTCTTTGTGAATTATGGTTTTCTCTGGTTATATGCTCTGGGATTGCCGGGTTGTATGGTAGTTCTATTATTTATTTATTTATTTTTGGGGCTGTGTTGGGTCATCATTACTGCGCGCCGGCTTTTTCCATTTGTGGTGAGCGGAGGCTGCTCTTCGTTGAGGTGCGCAGGCTTCTCATTACAGTGGCTTCTCTTGTTGCGGAGTGTGGGCTCTAGGTGCGTGGGCTTCAGTAGTTGTGGCACACGGGCTCAGTAGTTGTGGCACATGGGCTCAGTAGTTGTGGCTCGCGGGCTCTAGAGTGCAGGCTCAGTAGTTGTGGTGCATGGGCTTAGTTGCTCCGGGGCATGTGGGATCTTCCCAGACCAGGGCTCGAACCCGTGTCTCCTGCATTGGCAGGCGGATTCTGAACCACTGCACCACCAGGGAAGCCCTATTTTTAGTTTTTTAAGGAAACTCCATACTGTTCTCCATAGTGGTGTACCAGTTTACATTCCCACAGACAGTATAGGAGGGTTCCCTTTTCTCCACACCCTCTCCAGCATTTATTGTTTGTAGATTTTTTGATGATGGCCATTCTGAACGGCGTGAGGTGATACCTCATTGTAGTTTTGATTTGCATTTCTCTAATGATTAGTGATGTTGAGCATCCTTTCATGTGTTTGTTGGCAATCTGTATATCTTCTTTGGAGAAATGTCTATTTAGGTCTTCAGCCCATTTTTGGATTGGGTTGTTTGTTTTTCTGATATTGAGCTGCATGAGCTGCTTGTAAATTTTGGAGATTAATCCTTTGTCAGTTGCTTCATTTGCAAATATTTTCTCCCATTCTGAGGGTTGTCTTTTGGTCTTGTTTATGGTATCCTTTGCTGTGCAAAAGCTTTTAAGTTTCATTAGGTCCCATTTGTTTATTTTTGTTTTTAGTTCCATTTCTCTAGGAGGTGGGTCAAAAAGGATCTTGCTGTGATTTATGTCAAAGAGTGTGTTCTTCCTATGTTTTCCTCTGAGAGTTTTATAGTGTCTGGCCTTACATTTAGGTCTTTAATCCTTTTTAAGTTTATTTTTGTGTATGGTGTTAGGAAGTGTTCTAATTTCATTCTGTTACACGTAGCTGTCCAGTTTTCCCAGCACCACTTATTGCCCAGCAAATAATTTTTGAGCACTGTGGCTGACCAAGTCCACCCCCCTGAGTCTGTAAGAACTCCCTTTCCCAAACCAGCCATTTCCTTGAGATGCAAAGCAGTAGATCTGGTGCAGGAAGCAGAAAGCCGAGATGGTACAGGAAAGCTGGTTGAACTCAGACCTGCCGCAGAGATCCCTAACCAGTCCCAAGGATGTCGGAAAGATTCCAGAGGCCCTCAGCCTCATTCCAGAAAATCTCTCTCAGTCAACATCCAACTCCCTCTTTTCCTTTCTCTGAAGGTGAGCCTAGCCCAGACCTCAACCTGATATCCAAATTCCAGGCACCAAGATCTGGTGTCATTCTGATCTCTCTTTCCTGTGGTCCCTCACCAGGCCCTGGCTTCTTGATTCTGCTCCTGAGTTTTGTCTCAGTGACAAAGCTTCGCTCCTCTCTGATGTAAGGGGGTCTCAAAGAATCATCACATTAAAGAATATGCATCAACCTGAAAGATTGTCTATCTAGGTCCAGTGATTTTTTTAAGCCTTTTATTTTTCTAACGTAATACTCTTTATTACATAAAATCTCATGTTGAACCTTAATGTCTAAAAGAGACAATTTAAAACATTATCATTATTGAAAAGCTACTTTTTATTTGTGGGCTCTTGGAGTACTAGAGTTTCTCAGTATGCACATTGAAATCCACTGATCATAATGTGTCAATGACTTATTTTAACAGACTCGGAAACCGAGACCAAGAGGTTAAGTGGCAGCCTGAGGGCAGTGTTAGTATGGGTTTCCTATTGCTGCCAGAACAAATTACCCCCAATTTAGTGGTCTACAACAAACAACACGAATGTATTTTCTTAGCATTCTGGAGGTCAGAAGTTCTAGATCAGTTTCACTCGGCTAATGTTGAGGCATAAGCAGGGCTGCGCTCCTTCCGGGGGCTCTGGGGGAGAATCTGTTTCCTTGCATCCTCCAGGAGAGGTGGGTCCTCATTCCCTGCATCACATGGTCTTTTCTCCCTCTGCTGCCAGCGCATGTCTTCTTTCTTGTAAAGACCCTTCTAATTACACTGGGTGCGCTGGCATAATCCAGGATAATCTATCCATCTCAAGATCCTTAATTTAATCATATCTGCAAAGTCCTTTTTGCCATGTAGGATGCATGGTCACATATTCTGGAGAATAGGATGTGCACATCTTTGGGGGGTCAATCAGCCTATCTCAAATAGGCAGCAGTTAATAGTAGAGCTGTGACCAAACCCAGAATTCCTGGGCTCTTCGGTACTTTCTGAGTCTTGATGGGGACTGGAGGAGGGAACAGGGTGAGGAAGGTACACCTTCCTTTTATCTGAACTGTTTTGTCCCTGGCCAATTACAAGCCATAAATCAGAACAGGGCAGCCCCACTGGACGAAAGAAGAGAAGGTGTGATGAAGTTAAAATTTTCAGAGTTGGGGTTACTTTGGAGCAGAACATCATAAATATAAGTTTTGTTTTGGGGTATGTATTTGTCTAGGAAGGGAAGATTTAGTCCATTAGATATGATAATCTGAGGCAAATTAACTCTCAGAGATGGAATAAAGGCAGCAATAATAAGTTATTTGTAATCTTCATAACAACACCATGATGGGAGTAATATTATTTCCACTTAACGTATGGGGAAACTGAGGCTAAGAAAGAGTTATGTAATTGCTTAAGATCACATAGGTGGTAAAAGTCAGGGTTTGTTGACTCCAGGAAGCCTGACTCAGGAACCTGAATACTTAACCATCGTCTAAACATCCTCAGAGTTAATTCAGTTTATACATAACCCCAGGCCTGGGTAGGTTCTTTGAATCATAGCTCTTCTCTGAAGGAGAAGAAATTGCTATACTTTTTCCTCAGGCTATGAGACTTACCTGGTCCTGGCTTTCTTGCTGATTTGCTCTATGGCACTTAAACTTGCAGGGTGGCCCTTACCCTCTCTCAAAGAAGAAAAAAAGAAGACTCACACTGTTGAGTAAGCTATTGTGAAGGGCTGTGAAAGATGAAGGGGTTTACCTGTACATTTAAAAGCTCATACTTCAGGGCTTCACAGAAGAGAGGGAGGGATGGATGGGTGGAGCACAGGGGGCTTTTAGGGCAGTGAACTCTTCTGTATGTTACTACCATGGAGGATACCAGTCATTATACATTTGTCCAAACCCACAGAGTGAGCCCTCAGGTAAACTACGGATCTTAGTTAAAATGCATCAATATTGGTTCAGCAATTGCAACTAATGTACCGTACTAATGCAAGGTGTTAATGATAGGAGAAACTGTGTGTGGGGGTGTGTGGACAGGAGGTACATGGCAACTCTGCACCTTCCACTCAATTCTTGCATAAACCTAATAAAACTGCTCTTAAAAAATAAAGCCTATTAATTAAAAAAAGAAAAAAAGAACCCACACTTTCAGACAATTTCGATGGCTTCTCAGAAATACTGTCCCAATAATGACCATCACAGCATGCTTCTGCCTGGGATCTTGGCTGGTGCTGGAAACCACAAATGCTCTCCCAGTGTTCCCCACTGATCTGTACCTGCTGTTTCCTACAAGCCATCACTCTGTGCTTGTCAAATCTCAGAGCTTTTCCTACCTAACCACTCAGAAAAGCACTAACCGAGACTCCAGACTTGTCCTAGCCTTGCCACTGACTAGCTCTGTTGCCTTGAGAAGGTTCCTGAATTTCTTGAGCCTCAACTTCCCCATCTATACCTAGAGGCTAATAAACTTTTCCCTAATGATCTGGCAGGGCTGCTGCATTAGTTAAACAAGATAATACCAATGAAGGCTTTGGGCAAACCGTAAAGTAGTATTATGCACATATGTAAGACACACAGTTTCCCTATTTTACATCTCACTAGTACTTTTTCCATTATATAGACTGGGAGACTGAGGCTCAGAAGGGTAAGTCACTTGCTTAAAGTCACATAAGTCATAGCAGCAAATCAGGAATAAAAGCAAATATCAAGTCTGACTCCAAAACTCATACTTTTAATCACGCTATTACATTGAATCCGATGAGACAAAGAATCAGAACAGCAATAGCTACTAGAGTCTCAAAGTATGATCTCTACTGTAACAATCATCTCCCCTCTTCTTAAGACCCTTTCATTTCTCTTTGGATCTACAAATCTCCAGGCAAATGCTCAGGTCAACAGTGTATGTCTCAGGACTTCCCTGGTGGTACAGTGGTTAAGAATCCGTCTGCCAAGGCAGGGGACATGGGTTCGAGCCCTGGTCCAGGAAGATCCCACATGCCATGGAGCAACTAAGCCCATGCACCACAACTACTGAGCCTGCGCTCTAGAGCCCACGAGCCACAACTACTGAGCCTGAGTGCTGCAACTACTGAAGCCTGCGCGCCTAGAG
>NC_041215.1:624398-628648 GCF_002837175.3 Physeter macrocephalus
ACAGAAGCCGGCGCGCGTAGGGCCTGTGCTCCGCAACAAGCTAAGCCACTGCAATGAGAAGCCTGTGCACCGCCACGAAGAGTAGCCCCTGCTCGCCACAACTAGAGAAAGCCTGTGCGCAGCAACGAAGACCCAACACGGCCAAAAATAAATAAATAAAATAAATAAATTTATAAAACAAAAACAGTGTATGTCTCATAGGACTGCTAAGCCTAACTCAGAGGGGCCCAGAATCACTGTGCCTTCTTGCCAGGACACAGGAAAGATGTGATTCTAGTTTACATGCTTGTTGTAAACCCCTTGTGTGCTGTGCATTTAGTGCTCAGAGGGGTTAAATATCTGTGATGAGTTAAAAAAAGAATTTTGCCTACAAATAAAAATGTCCCAGATAACAAATTTTAGTGCTGGAGCCAGAATAATGGTCTCCATTATCCTGAAAAAACAGGAAGGCTTCTCTGGGCTGGTTTTTGCGGCTTTGCTTTTATTCTTCTTTGCTCTGAGATGTCATCATGCTCTTTCACTCAGGGTTTTAGCCGTCCTCTAAATGCTGGAGTCTCTTTGTTCTGAAAGTCACCCACTTAACTCATTGCTTATTGAGCACCTACTATGAACCAGGCATAAAACTAACTCTTCCGAATAAAACAGTGAGGAAGACAGACTCACCTTCTCCCTCTGCATAGCTTGCAGGCTGTTGGAGGGGAAAGATGACTCAGAAAGAAGGCAGTTAGAACTCAGGGTGGGGTGTTAATGAGAAATATCCAAAGCCCAGCAGAGGCCCTCTAACACAATCTATAAAACGGTGTCATCTTGGCCTGGAAGGAATTCTACGTGTTGCCTATACAGCTTCCAATTCTAGGCGCAACTTCTGGGAAGGGGCAATTACCAGCACCATCATCCTGCCTTTGGACAACACTGTATCATATCTTTTTCCAGACTGATGGAGTCTCATTTACCCGTTTCTTTTATTATTGTTCTCATTTCAGAGGATTTACTTTAATAAATCAACAGGTATTTATTGAGCACTTACATTGGTGGCCATGGGGGCAGAGAGAGAAGAGTGCTCTAGGGGAGTATTTATCATATTATATACACTCTTTGTGTAACTGTTGGCCTCCTCTGTGACGAGAAGCAGGGACTGTGCTTATTTATCTTTTTCTTTGCAGGACTTGCTTTGGGCCTGGCGAGGGTAAGGGCTCAATGATGGTTTGTGGAAGGAAGAATGGAAAAATGGGGGAGTGGAAAGAAAGAAGGAAGGAGAGGAGGAAGGGAGGGGCGGGGAAGGGAGGGAGGAAGGGGCAGGCAGCCAGGCAGGCTGCTGTGATCCCTTTCTTTAGACAGCTTATTTGGGTAGCACTTAGCAAACTGGGGTGCCGTCCAACTTCCTCCAGTAGCACCTCTGAACCCGACACACGCAGTCAGGAATGCAAAGAAGGAGAGGCTAGAAAACCTTCTGCACCTCTGGAAGGTGACGCGTCAGCATCCGCTGGCCTCCTGCGAGCAGAGTTTCCCAAATCCCCCTTCCAAGACGCAGCATCGCCTCCATCAGGAGAGGCAGGCACAACTCCCCTCCTCCGGCTCCGCCCCGCTAAGCCCTGGTGAACAAGCACTCGGTTCACCCGTCTGGTCGGCTGCCAGGGCCTGCTGGCTTTCTCCCGTGGGTTTCTGTAGTTTGCCGCTGCCTCTTTAGGTCCGCTTTGCCCTGCTTGATTCAAGACTATAAGCTTTCACCAACTGCACAAGTCTCCTTGCTGGCCACCCTGACTCCAGTCTCTGCTTCTCAGCGATTCACCCTCCCCATTGATGCTGGAGCTGTCTTTCTGCAATGAAAATCTGATCACGCCGCTCCCCTACTAAAACCTTTTCGTTGGATCCCCCTCGCCATTGCCATATGGATCAGGCATTCAAGGTCCTCCCTGACCGTCATTCCCCCATCTTCCACCTCCTGTCTCACTAACCTCAACTCTCTTCACTGTTCCTCTTGTTCGCCGTGCTCCAGCCACAAATCTCTGACAAGCCTCAACTCTTTCACATACCTCTGTCCCTTTGCATAGGTTGGTGATTTTTCATATGCTGTTCCTTCTGCCTGGAATGCCCTTCCCCTGGGTGAACTCCTACTCATCCTTCAAGACCCAACTCATGTCACTTCCTGAGTGAAGCCAGAATCAGGCCTGTCTCTCTGGGCTTTCCCACGTCTTTGTCCTTACCTCCAATGGAATCCTGGCCCCTGTCCTGCAACCACTGATTTACTAGTCTGCCCCCTCACCACACTGTGATTTCTCCAAGTGCAAGGACGGTGTCTTATTCTTTTTATAATATCATTTTCATATTAAGCATTTTAACAGTTATGCAAGATTTCTCGTATGTAATAGGCCAACCGCAAATACTTGAGGAACGAAAGAACAAATACATTCATTGGATTTGTTCTTAGTCCACCTTATTCTCTGCCATGAGCCATTTGGGCACTGGGGATTCCACAGTGATCGAGAAAGACAGGGTCCCTGTGTACACATGTTCATTCTGTGTGACATCCAGAGACAGGGTGACAAATAGATGAACAAGATCATTTCATAGGGCGATAAGTGCTCTGAATAAATATAACTGGGTAGTGGGATAGAGAGGAAGGGCAGTGAGGGCTGAGGAGCTGCTTTAGATGGGTCAAGGAAGGCCACTCTGAGGAGGTGATGTTTGAGATGAGACCTGAACGATTTGAAGGAGCCAACTGTGCAGAGGTCCGAGGGCTTAGCGTCCCACGCAAAGGGAGGAGCAAGTGCAAAGGCCCAGAGGCAGGAAAGAGCTTGGGGTGTTCAGGGATGGACTGGAGCGTGGGAAGCACAAGATGAGTGAGAGGGGACCCAGACCGTGTAGAGTCTTGCAGGGCACGACCAGGAGCGTGAACTCTGTTGCAGGTGCAGTGATGGAGTGAACGGCTGCTGAGATTAGCAGACAGAGATGCCACCAACCCGTGGGCACTTCCCGTCCCTCCCCCGTCCCCGCCCAAACACACACAAGATTACCGCCTGCTCACGGGGCCGAGACAGCCCTCATTAATCTCAGGAAGCAGGAGGGCAGTGCAGCAACTCAGACTAACTAGGAAACACAAAGGCCGCCTGCCCAGCTTTGTTTTGAAACCGTCAGTTCCAAATTTTGCTAGCTGGCAGAGACAGGGGTTATTGATTTTCCCTTCTGGAATGCATGTCCTACAGAGTCCTCGCAAATAGAAACTGAAAAAACAGAGGAAAACGTAACTGCTGGGAAAGAGCAAGGGGGCATTTTTTAAAAAAACAATCTATACTGGTTTTGTCTTTTTCTTATTATGCTTTGGTGGATTGTGGCTTGTCATCTCTCTTTTTGTCCAATTCATTTTCCCCCTCTCTCTATGTCTTACAATTATCTCTCTCTCTCTCTCTCTCTCTCTTTTCTCTCTCCCCTTCTTCTTCTCACTGTGTCTTCCCCAATCCCTAGCACGGCATTTGCATATGGTAGGCAGGGAATACCGGCATGTCCAAGTGTTGGTCTATCTACTGGTCAGTCTACCTGAGTGCCTCTTTCTCCAGATCAATCTATCCATCTCATCTCCCTTTAAATATAGCACCTTTCCCCCTCCCAGACAGGCAGCAGAGCGGGATCAGCCCCTAAAACCAGCTTTTAGTAATTGCAGAGAGTGGTATCCCCAGCTAATTACTTTCTCTTTTCTCTGGAGAAGCAGGAAGCAATCAGGGGCTTCCTTCCGCTGCCTGGGTAGGGGCAGGGCGCCAAATCCCTCCAGCACCGGTATTACACCTGTGGCTCCTCATTCCTACAAGGTTCAAACACCCCCCTGGGTCCTTTCTCTTGCCTCTGACAACAGCTGTATGCTTGCCTACTTGCCTCTGTGAATGAGGCCTCCAACTGCCAGCAGCCTCCTTGGTTACTCTTTCCTTTTCCCTGTTGCTAGCCTGGCTGAGTAGGCAGCACTCTGGGTAGACAGCAATGTCTATGGATTGAGTCCAGAAGACGGTTGGGTGGGTTACAAAGGGCAGGCTAAGTGCGGAGGCCTAGGCCCAATGGTGTCTGCTGACTTTTACTAAATTATACACACTGATCAAAACTCAATTTTGTCATCTGGAAAATGGGGGTAACACAGTCTCTTCCTTCTTGAGGGGGCCTGTCAGGACAAGCAAAGAAAATCCATATCAAAACTACAAAATTATTGGGCTTCCCTGGTGGCGCAGTGGTTGAGAGTCCGCCTGCCGATGCAGGGGACACGGGTT
>NC_041215.1:628729-664107 GCF_002837175.3 Physeter macrocephalus
GTGCTCCGCAACGGGAGAGCCCACAGCAGTGAGAGGCCCGCGTACCGCAAAAAAAACAAAAACAAAAAAAACCTACAAAATTATAAACAACAAATAGCCAATCCTTGATTTTCTCCTCTTAATGAAGCATATGGTATCATGAATAGGCCCAGTTGTCATTTCAAGCCTGACATTCCAGTAATTTATCATCTTCTCCTATTTTACTTAAGTAACAAGTTAGAAGAGTGTTATATTCCCTGAGCTCACACAAGGTGATGGAGAAGGTTCGAGGGCTGGCAGGTGGTTTATAAACAGATCGATGACAGGGATGTACATTCCTGAGGTTTAAAATTCACTACTCATCACTCACAAAAGAGACAATCTCTACAAGTGGGTAATTGAGGTCTGGTCAGAGGAGGGTGTTTCCTTAACAGGTTTTATACAAACTTAATTTCTGCAAAGCGTCTCGTATTTTACATGTACTGATGCATATTTAAATGCACAACTTCAGTCATCAACCTTTACCCAGATGCCTCCCTTCTTGAACCTGCTCCTCAGCTTGGGTCCTATACCTCCAATTACCCACACTTCATTTTCTCTTAAGGCCACAAGATTATTTAATTTCACTCCCTCTTAGTCAAACCAGAGATGTAGCTGTGGTCACAGACCAAAGTCACATAACCAGTAGAAACAGGACAGGATGTCAAATTCACCAACACATAGAAGACGCTCCGTCCACACTGCCTGTGGAAGACGTGACACTACTTTACACTCAACTCATCATCTTCCAGCCTGGTTCTTCCCCCGATCTTTCAACCTCTGTGGAGTGGGAGCTCCAAGAAGGCAGAGCTCACAGATACATATCTTACTTCCTGCATTTACCCCCAGAACTGGCATTTAGTAGGAGCTCAGAAAACATTTTGAGGGCTGCATGGATGAATGACTATGAGAATTTGCCATCATTCTCTGTGTCATCTAAATATGGAACTTATCATTTTCCCCTTCCTTTCCCTGGCCTCTAGTAACTCGTGGATTGCCACTTCTCTTGCCTTGGTCCCCACTGGCGTCTTACTGGGGGCTCCTCCTTTCCTTCCTGACTGTGAGCCCTGCTCCCTCATGTTGGACCACAGCCTCATCTCCCACCGTCGCCCTCCTTCTTCCACCTTCTCCTGTCCTAGGTTCCTCTTCCAGAATCAGTGTTTTCATCATGACCTTTCCCAGATCGGAAGCTAGCCACCTTCTCAGTACCTACCTCTAAAGTCCATACTCCTTGCAGGCAAGGCTCGCCACCACCTGGTCCCCACCTCTCTGACCTGAGCACCTATTACTCCGCCTCATAATCCCCCCACTCCCATGAGACGGCTCGGCGTAGGTCCCTTAAAACACACCTTGTATAGGTTTGCCTCCCCGCTCTGCACACACTATTTGCCTGTTCACCCGGCAAATTCCAATCATCATTCCGGGCCCCGCGAAAGTCTTTACAATTATAACAACAACAAAGGAAGACAGCAGTACTAGTAGCTAGAACTTTCTAAGCACCTTCCACATGCCAAGCGTAGTAATGAGTTATTCATACACATCATTTCATTCACCTTTACAAAACCGCTAAGAGGTTAGGTACAATTCTTATCCTCCTCTCCCTGTGGAAGAAATCTAGGCTCAGAAGCGTCAAGTACTGTACCCGAGGTCACAGACTCAGTACGCAGAACAGCTGGGAACCAGACACAGATTTATCAGATAGCCACCCTTTGGGCGACACTGCCTAAAGCTATTGTTCTTCTCTGAGCTCTGACAGTCCTTCATAATGCCTGGCCACTCATTGGACCATTTTGCTGTGGACTGTTAAATCACTAAACTTCCTCTCGTATGCACGTTTCTTGTCCCCAATTATACCGTAAGTCACTTGAGAATTACACTTCTGGGTCTTAGAAGTTCTGGCCCCCCAGAGTATGCTGACTGAACTGATTAGAAGTATAAAGTAATCAACCCCTTTCATTTTGTTGGTGAATTCATCCTTTAAGCAGTGAGTTTACTCTCCTCCCCTGTCCTACTAGATCCTTGCTGTTTAGGACACACATCCAGGTGGAGAAGGAGGGCCTGTCCGTAGTTCTTGAGTTTGCGGACTCTTAACACTTTGAACTCCTGAGGCCTTTGTGAAGTTAGAGACAGTACAGGAAAACAACAACAATAACCCCCCCAAACCCCAGCAACTATTGAGGACCACTGTGAGACTGAATCACTTTCCTGAGAATCAAAAATGTAGTTGGGGGGCTTCCCTGGTGGCGCAATGGTTGAGAGTCCGCCTGCCGATGCAGGGGACACGGGTTCGTGCCCCGGTCCGGGAGGATCCCACATGCCGCGGAGCGGCTGGGCCCGTGAGCCGTGGCCGCTGAGCCTGCGCGTCCGCAGCCTGTGCTCCGCAACGGGAGAGGCCACAGCAGTGAGAGGCCCGCGTACCGGAAAAAAAAAAAAAAAAAAAAAAAAAAATGCAGCTGGTAATTACACAGCCCTGCTTATCTATCACTACAATATGTTTTTCTTTTATTAACTGGCCCATTTAAAATTAGAGCCATGAGATAGGATAGATATACCACTTTATGTATGTAAGATGTTAATTTAGGGCTCAACCATCAAGAAGCTGGTTGACTTTAAATTATTCACTGCCCTTCTCTGGTCCTCAATTTTCTCACTGCCGATCTGTGGGGTTTTATTGGATCTGTAAGTTCCCCTCTCGTCTTGCTTTTCTGGGATGCTAATCAACACAACCTCTTAGTTTTGCTTTATGTGCACCATCTCGAGTCACATTTTCTGCAGCTTTGTCTGCTCCTCCCGGCCCACTCCTGCTTCTGGTCAAATGCTCCCAGATGAAGTAGTGGGTAGCCTGCTGTCCGGAGCCCCTTGCAAAGTGCTCTCTGTTCCCTGCTCCCTCCACCCCAGATGCCTCAGCCCTCTGGTGTGCTTTGCATGTAAAACACCTAAAGCTTTCTGCTCGGTTCTCAGCAAAGGGGAGGTACATAGCTTGTATCAGGAAGCCAACATCAGCTTCCCGGCACACCAAAATCTCTGCAGTACTTACAGGGAAAGCTAAGAGCTAAAGCAGTTTAAAAAAAAACCTGCTTCAAGACTTCTCAAGTTGGATGCAAGCCTGTGGAGGAGGTCAGTGGGCAGAAATGCCTCCTCTGTAGCCCTCTCCAAACACATGGGCACAGTGGCGTGGACAGCAAATTCAGGAGGCACACTCCTCGTGAAGGGAAGGGCCCGGGAGTCATGATAAGCAGCAGACAGCGGGGGCCAGGTAGGAAACAACAAAGGTTATTTGGCAAGTTCAAAAGCGTGGTGATGGAAAAGTTCTGCATCAGTTGCAGTAATGGGCAACGGAATCTGCACGTGATAAAATGACACAGAATTGCACATGCGCACGTGTGTGCACACGGACACAAATGAGCGCGTGTAAAACTGGGACATCTGAAGAAGAAGGTCTGTGGATTGCACTCGTGTCAATTTTCTGGCTTAATGTATATGAGAGTTATACAGGGTGTTACCACTGGGAGAAAACTGGGTAAAAGCGTACACAGACTAGTCTTACTATTTTTGAAACTTCCTGTGAATCAATAATTATTTCAAAATAAAAATTAAGAAAACCCCCAAGCACCTAGTGCAGTAGATCTGGCTATGTCTCCCCATGATCCTGGGACACAAGTCCTGACGCTCCCTCATAAGATCCTATTACTAACAGTGAGATCTTCACCATCATCATCTTCAGCATCTTTGTCTCCCATTTACAGAACACTTACTATGTACGAGGCACTAAGCGTTAAAAACATTTTCTCGTTTGCATCAATACCCCACCAGGATATCACCCCTATTTTATAGACGGTAATGACCTTGGGAGAAGCTGAGTTGAGCCCCAGGCCCACAGAGTGCGGCCAGGCTGTGACTCAGGTCTGGGACTCTATGTTCATACCTGGGGACAAATCTCCAGAGAAGAACAAGACTCCCTGGAGCTGCCGTGGTGTTCGACGTGTGTTCCCTGGAAACCACTTAAGCACACCCCTCAATCTGTCTCAAAGGCGCCTGGACTGAAGGCACAAGGCACGGGGATACCACCTCCCTGTCCCGTGTCCCTCACCCCTGCTCTGGCCGGAGAACCACATCTGCAGCGAAGCAACAAAAACATCACTTACAGGTTCTTCACGTCTGCGATGCCTCGGAATGCCTTCCTCGGGATCCCCAGGATCTGGTTTTCGCTCAGATCTCTAAACAAGAAGAGAAGAGGCACAGGCATTAAGGACCCAGGCCCGGCTTTATCTGCATCTCATTATGATAACAAAACCCCTCTGGAGGCTGCCTCTGCGGTCAGGAGTGTTTGGGGGACTGTTTAGTCTCAGGCCCCAGGCTGCTACAAGCCTTCACATTGTTCTTCTAGCGATGGCCTTGCTGAAATGGTTACCAGGCCAGCGGCTCGCCTCCAGGGCGGGCTCTGTGGGTGGTCTCACACCTCCCGGCCACGAGCCAAGTGCTGGGTTATTTGTTGCACACACACTACACCCAATTCTCTTGTTCTGCCACCTCCCAGAGCTGACCCCTTCCTCCGCCTCCGCACAGCATCCCTCCCCCACCGCAGGGTCAACACCACTCAATCTCCCATCTTCTCAGGGACTCTCTCTGCTTTTGTCATCTGAGATTGGAATGGAGCCTGGCCATCCTGACTTTCTGATGGGGGGGTGACCCTCTCTGCTTTTCTAGAGCCCCAGAGAGACCCCTGGGGGCCACCTGGATTGTGTTAGTGACAGGCATGATGAATTCAAATTGCATTTCCACAAACCCACCCAAAATGGGGGTCCCACTGCACCTCGTGTAGCATTTAGCAATGCTAACGTGTTGCTCTGAGCAGGGAGGGGAAGGGACAAAGTGTCAGGCAGGTCCTGAAGCTGGCTCAAACCCAAGTCTTGTACCAGGGTCCCCTTTAAGAATCCCCAAAGCCTCAATATCCTTTTCTAAGACCCATGCTTTTTTTTTTTTCCATTTTGTTTTCCGGTTTTATTTTTTGCTGGACCAAACACATGCACTTGTTTTCATTCATACTCCAAGCTTGCTTGGGGTCTTAGTGAGTGATCAAGCATATATATGTGTATCAATCATATATATCTCCATTGTTTTGAAAAGAACACAAAAACCTTCAGATATTAAGGTAAAAAATTACCTACCCAGACACAACCGCTGTTACCAATTAGGAGTAATATATATATAAATTTTACCAATCTGGTCTCATAGTATGTAGTGTTTTAACCTCTTTTTTCGCATACTATATTGAGAACATCTGTTCCTGTCATTATCAGTACATGTATGTCAACATTTTTAATGGCTGTGTATCATCCAGTTCTATAGATGGCTATATGATCCCACGTTGCTAGGTATTTATTTACTTGCCATTTAAGGAAACACCAGGATGAATTTTCCTGCCCACACATTTTGAGGACACTTGTACAGCTACTTCCTTGGTATAAAGTCCTATAAGGAGAATGTGCTGGGTCACAGGGTAAACACGTCTTAAATTGCCGTGTTGTCCTAGAGACGGATGGACACTCCCACACTGATTTTCCACGGGCACCTAATCAAAAGCTATAGATGACTCCAAATATATTTGGAAAGAGAGGTCAGACGACCATCCTCCACTAAAACCTGGGCCCTCTAAATCACCATTTTGCCAGGGAGCAGGAGGAAACATAGGAAGCAGAAGAGAGGAGTCCATTTTTCTGCTCTCATCGGCTGAGCTCCGCGGACACACTCTGAGCGGCGGGCTAAAACTCAAGACGTGGGGATTGTCTGGGGCCACTGTTCGATACCAAGGCAAGGCTCAGAGTTGGGGTAGGGTGCAGAGATGAATACAGAGAGAAATTCTGGGGCTGAATAACAGTGTGCTCCCCATCTCAAATCCAGTTTCCTCTGCCTGCAACTGATATAAGTAAATTCAGATGCACAGTGAGCCCCATTGCAGGCTCCCCTGGCTGGGCCTGATTCAATGAGCAGGGCTCCAGCCTGGAGTCGGGGCGCTGAACAAAGCCCATGATGACAGTAGAGGTCAGGCAGTGTCACCAAGGCCACTCCTCTGCTCTCCATCAGCCTCCAAGAGAAGGGGGCCCAGGTCCTGTCATCTGACTAATGCAATTTCCACCAGGCATCTGGGCTATACCCAAGGCTCCGGCAGCCACAATGGGCCCAGTCTTTTCTGCCAAGTGAAGGCTGGTCTCCAGGACAGCAAGCCCCTGCCCGCTAGCCTCCCAGGCTCGGCTGCTAGTTTTGGCCGCTCTGGGAAACAGCTCAGGCCACACTTTTGGCAAACGGCTAATGATCAAAATCAGGGTCAGGTGGAGGAAACAGGAGAGAGGTTTAGAACGATCAGCTCTAAAAACGCTTGGAAGCCAGATGAAGGGGTACATATCCCAATTATGCATTACCCCTTTGAGTTTAAGGCACCCCGGTATACTGAAAGAATAGCAATTGTATGAGGGTTCTGGTTTGCAGTACAGCGGGATGAAGAAAGGACAGCCGTATTTAAGCAGAAAAATCTGATGGAGTTGCTGGGCGATCTCCCACGAAAGCGGTCACACAGACAAAATCCTGCACTTGGATGGGACGGCCACTTGGGTTTCCGTTCACTATTTTCTCGCTGTAAATATACCCAGTCTTGCTCCTACTTTCAGGAGCCTCGTTTAAAGTACAGCTCTTTCCGTCTCCCTGCCATGGCTTTCCTCCTGCCACAATTGAGCAAAACAGTAGATTGTAGGGAATTCATCAGTTCCCCGTGACAATCTGCTTGTAAATTTTATTAATTTTATTTTCCATTGAGCCTCTCTTCTCTGGCTAACAATACCGCTGCCATCCATCTGCAGGATTGTATATTGATTTCATAAATACCTCCAGTGGGCTGACAAACTGACAGCTTTAATGGTGTTACTGATGGGGCGTGGAGGAGGGTTCGGGGCTGGGTGCTTCATTTTCGGTAACTGTCCCTTCACAATTATCCCGGGGCCTTTGTGCAGATTCCTAATAGTGTGTTTATCTCAGCGTGATGCCAGAGCATGGAGCTATTGTTAAGTACTATCCTTGAGAGAGACAAGAGCCACCATTTTCAGCTGACACTTAAATAAAAATAACAAGATCTATCCGTAGCTCCCACAAACCTAGTTTCGGCCAATTGCTTGTTGGGGGTTAAGTGCCTTCCTCTTCCTGCTTCCGGGAAAATGCTCAAACGTGACCAGGGAAAGGGAACTTGCTTTTTTTTTTTTTTTTTAACCTTAGATGGATGGGTTGAGGTTGGAGTAGGGTGAGAGAAAGAATGGTGAGCTGGGATTTTCTGGGGAAATAAAGGAAGATGGCTGGTGGGAAGGGCTTTCTTGGTTGGGAAGTGGGGTTCCCGATTGGGATGCCTTTTTAAATAATTAGGATTCTGAAAGAATGGCAAACTGCATTAGCTAAAGTGCATTTTCCTGCTTCTGGAAAATGATTAACCGGCTGATTATTCCATCCAAAAACACCAGACCAGAGAGGACTTATTAAGGAGACAGTAAGTCAAATAGGAGTTGGCAAGAACCAATATATCCCCCTTCCAGCCAACATCCCCCCCCCTTTTTAATTTACTAAAATGCTTCGGACACAGATTAACTTTCTTCGCAAATTTATTATTGCTTCATCTACCTTGAAACAGGGACTGCAGACGCTTTGATAAATGGATTGAAAGGTTGTCTAGTTCCAGTGGAGCTTTTGAAATGCTTCCCGGGGCTCTCCCTGCAATGTCAGACATGCTTTGTTCTCAGAGCAACAGTGAATGACAGTCCCCACCTTCACCCCACCCCTACCTCCCCATGTTTACCAGGCAAGGCAAGAAGCAGGAAAATGCTCTCCTTTTTGCTCTGGTGGGGACAATGTGTTTGTCTCGGTCACCTTCATGCTACCAGAAAGTCCTGCCTGTGTTAAACGGCAGTTTATGGCTCCTAGAGGTCCATGTCGAATTATTCCGAAGGTACAGAATGGGGCTTGGAAGCTCCTCAAGAATTGGGGAATTCTTGTGTGGGAAGTGGATAGAGCCACTTATTAGCTGTATGACCACACAAACTACTGAAATGCTCTATGACTCAGGTTCACCATCTTTACAGTGAGGCTATTAATTTTACTGATCTCTTGCAGATTAATACTGAGGATGAAACGAATTGGTATGTGTATACTTTGTACAGAACCTGGAACCCTGGAGGCATTCAGTGAAAGGCTGCATGTATTTCTTGGACTTTCCCTCCATTTAGCCCTGGATTTGCAGCGCTGAAAATGTCCCTTTTCACTATCCTCAGGACATATGCCTACAACTCTGCAAAGAATAGAACATATAAACGTTGCTAATATTCTTTCCATAAAGTCTGAGGGAGGTTAAACTTCCTCTCATCTATCATCTAGATACGAGTATCCATATTTGACTCTAGATTCTTTTGGATAAAACAGGAGAGCTTCATTCAGGAGTAAAGTTCTGTCTTAGGTTGGGCTCGCTCAGATGCAGATACTTGGCCAAGTGATGGATTCACAAAGTACTCCTGAGGGAGGCGAGTAAGGGATGGAAGAAATAGGATGGAGAAGGAAATAAAGGACAATAAGGTAAAGTGCTGGTCTTAGCCCCAAACCCTGGGACCTCCTGTCTCTAACCAAGGGATCTGCGTCTTTGTAGCCCAGCATCAGACAGTCCTTGGTTAGACCACCCAGGAGAAATGCAAATTCCCTGGCTCTGCCTGTTCTCCATAAGGCTGGATGAAGTGACACTAGCAACTCAAGGACAGGTTGCTGAAGAAGTTCCCAGCCATGACTTTCAGCAGCAAAGTCCAAAGAATCAGGAGATGGGGGCCAATGTCAGCAAAGGGAACCCACGGGATCCAAACCAAAGCATTTCATAAGAAGGCTTCAAGGTCAGTTTTCCTAAATCAGGAAAGATTTTTTTTAAAAAATCTTTAATCTCAGAAGATTAAAAAAAATCACCCCTGAAAGATGACATATCCAGGATCAAGGATCAAGAGGCCATGCATGGTAGGGGGTGGGAAGCAATTGAGCAAAGAAAACTAGAGCAACCCAATCTGGTACCTTCTTTATCTACCTCCCCAAACCCTTTGCACTAAGACCAATCAAGTGCCTTTTTAGTAACATTAAAAAGAAAAAATCCATCAACTCTTGATTAGCCAAACTAAAAGAGGGGATGATCTAAAAGCATTTATATTTAGAATCCTTTATTGGATTTGGGATCAGTGCAGTGAATTGCGATTCTGATTCTCTTTGGCCTGAGTATGTATTAAAACTACTTTCCTAGTCACTCACCTAGTAGGAAGAAACCGCCCATTGGTGCAGTAGGTATCAATCCAAACTCATTTCATTTCTGATGGATAATCTATGAATCTAAAATTTCTTGGCCTCTCAATGCTACCATCCTATACAAAGCTGAACCTTGCTCCCCTACACCCAACTCCTCAAATATGGTAACTATGACACATCACTATGCTCTAGGAACCAAAGAGAAAGATATTGTTTTGCTCACCTTATTTTATACAGCAGGAGAGACAGATATGCAGGAAAAATTATTCCCTGGGGATTTTACAATGTGGGCTTCGGGGAGGATTTATCTTAAAAGGTAAATCTCTTGTGCAGGCGATTTATCTTAATAAGCAAGATTATATGTTTGCAGTTGGGTCACTGTCAAAACCAAATGAGCCCCAAACATATGTCCCAGCTAGGAAGCCCTGGTACCTCCAGCTGAGTGTCCGGTTAATAGCATCCTCTGTCTGAGGGAGATTACAGTGGAGTACCTGAATCATTTCCTGCAAGAAACGCCACCTATCTCAGAGACCCAGAGACTCAAAGTATCAATGGGGGATGAAAACAATGATTTCCCACTGCTCCAGCTGGGTTTCTAATATTTCACTGCAGCAAGAGTTGACACTGCCTGCTCCCTTGATATGAAAAAGTTACTGAATGAAACATTTCAATAAGAGCTCCTTCCACTGTGCCTTCTTTGATAAGCTTATTAGAAAAGTCCCAGTCAGAGCGCTCAGGTGTTTAATATTGGTGGATTAAATGCCAGTTCAGATTCTTACTTCACTCAACAAAAAAATGAATTGAGCACCTACTACGTGTTACACTACTGAGACACAGAAGTGAACAGAACCAAGTTTCTGTCCTCCTGGAACTTGCATCTCATTGACCCCAGATACAAATGAACAGACTCCTTTTTATATGAACATAAACATCTAGACACCTCAAAAAATAAGGGCTGCAGTTTCACTCTCTTTTCCTTTTCAACAAGAAGGAAGCCTGTATCTAAATTCACACTGCAAGATTGTTCCTAACCACCAAGGAAAATAATTCACAGTTTTGTTTTACTCGAGGTCCAAAATGGTTTTTGGTTTTTAGGAGGCAGGGAAAGGGAAAGATGCCAATCTGAATCACTGGGACTTGCAGAGATGCAGATTTGTTTCATCAAGTATTTTGGATTTTATCTATCTATCTATCTATCTATCTATCTATCTATCTATCTATGGCTGCATTGGGTCTTCGTTGCTGTGCGTGGGTTTTCTCTAGTTGTGGTGAGCGGGGCTTACTCTTTGTTGCAGTGCGCAGGCTTCTCACTGCGGTGGCTTCTCATGTTGCGGAGCACGGGCTCTGGGTGTGCAGCTTTCAGTAGTTATGGTGCACAGGCTTCAGTAGTTGTGGCATGTGGGCTCTAGAGCACAGGCTCAGTAGTTGTGGCACACGGGCTTAGTTGATCTGCGGCATGTGGGATCTTCCTGGGCCAGGGCTCGAACCTGTGTCCCCTGCATTGGCAGGCGGATTCTTAACCACGGTGCCACCAGGGAAGTCCATGGATTTGTCTTTTAAAGTGGACAGTTTGATAAAAATCAGGACAGTTTGAAAATGTTATTAAGAGTCGGTATGGCACGGGGCAGCTGTTCTCAGTGGGGCTCACCATCTACCTGATCAGAATTTACTGATGATGCTTTGAAAAAAATACAGATCCCTGGTTTTTAAAATAATTTAGATATGATCATGGTGTTGTGTTTTGATATATTTGCTATGTTATTATTGTTCTTTTCATTTATGTCTTTATCTTTGAGAGATACATACTGAAATAATTAAGGATGAAATGATGATGTCTGGGAGAAGAGGGAAGAAGAGGGAGAACTGGGTAGAAGTATAGATGAAACAAGATTGGCCATGAGTTGATACTTATGAGAGCTGAGTGATGGGTATAAAGGGGATACATTTATAATCTGTGCTTGACTTTTACACAAGAGTGAAATTTTCCATAATAAAAAAATTTTAATGTCGTTCCTAGGACCCGTCCCAGACCTACTGAATCAGAAACCTTGGGAATGAGTTCTGGACACTTTGGGCAAGTTTGAGAACATGGGTAGAATGATTAGTGTATGTGATTAGGTGTTAAGTTCATGTTCTAGTTGCATGTCTTAACGAGCATTAATACAATTCTCTAAGCCTCAACTTGTACTTCTGTGATATTAGGATAAGCATTATAGATAATGGACAAGCAAGTGCTTTCTATATTTGAATGCAGGATATAAATGCACATCACTATCTTCATTTCATTAGCATGAGGTTAACAAATATAGCATCCTACTTCTTTATGTATCTAGTCTGCTTGGGTCCAAGATGACAAAGGCCTCCCGTGTCTCAGGTGTGACCCTGCTGGTGTCGGGCAAAATGCCCATGGGATAGACAGGTAGGTAGGTAGGTAGATAGATAGATAGATAGATAGATAGATAAATAGATGGTTGGGTAGGTAGGTGGATGGATGGATGGATGGATGGATGGATGGATAGGTAGGTAAGTAGGTAGATAGACAGATAGATAGATAGATAGATAGATGATAGATAGATAGATGATAGACGGATAGGGTCTCCTTACAGGGGGAGGCCAAGACAGGCAGAGTGACAACATCTAATCTATATTTTAGAAAGCCACTCAGGGGCCCAGTTTGGAGGCTGACCTAGGAAGAACTAAGAGTTTATGGGTGGTTACACCCCTCCCTGGGATCCCAGAGATATGGCAGAGGCAAACCAAGCACTTTGTCCCTCCCAAACGTGCAGGTGAGACTCTGCTTGACTGAGATGAGGACATTCCTGGTGGGGCCTCACAGACAAGTGATTTCCTACAGTTTTCTAGGAGGGCTGCGATCTAGGGGAGAAATCACTGGAGGGCAGGTAGTGAGCCGAACGACGCAGCCAGGCTGAGCAGCAGATCTAGAGCCGTGACTGCAGATGAAGACCTGGTGTTCAACCACAGCGGAACTTAAGGATCCTCTGAGGGGCTGAGGGCTACAAGCTGCTACAAAAGGCTGCAAATGGAGTGAGGGTTATTGGTTTACTCTCTGAGTAGTTACTAGCGTGGGCGCCCTTACTGGGCAGTTGTTCCAGAGACCACAGACTCAAATGTATTAGGGTTTCGCAGGTTAAAGCAAATGAGTAAAGCAGGCTGAATGTGGACAATAATAATAGTGATGGGGTGAGCTAGGGGGAATGCAGGGCCCATTTAAATTAATTTCCCCCAAGTCAAAACCAAATAACCCTCTGTGCTGGCCAACAAAACACTTCAAGGGCTGAAGGGTGTGGAGGCCAGTACCCCTCCAGGGAAGACCCACTAATTCTAGAACAGTGCTGTCCCATGGAAGTATCATATGAGCTACTGATGCTATTAAAATGTTTCTCTCAGCTGCATCAAAAACAATAAAAAGAAACAGTTGAGATGAATATTATAATAAAGTATTTAACTTAACCTGACATACCCAAGATATAATCATTTCAATATGAAATCAATATGAAAATATACTAGTGAGATATTTGACAATTCTTTTTTCATACCAAGTCTTCGGAATCTGGTGTGTATTTTATGTACATCTCAATTCGAGCCAGCCATCCTCTAAGCACTCCATGGCCACATGCGGCTGATGCCTATTGTATTACACAGTGCAGTTCTAGGGTAAGGCTAGGAGCTGGAGGCTGTAGCTATGTGTCCACTCATTGCCAAGAGAGAGAAAGAGTTTTAGATGTTGGAGCCAATCTAAAGGAGCCCAGTGGAGCACTGCTTGGTGGCGGGGGCAAGGCAGGCGGGTTTGGGTTACCAATAGGAAATGTGGAAGGGAGCCAGTCAAGACAGAAACTTCTGGATTCGGGGAAGCAAGTCATGAATTGAAATATTCCAGTCATTCAGCCATCCCTCCTGGGAGCAAAGAATCTCCTTCTAGCCATAGGAATTAATCTGAGCCTTTCCAGACCATCACCCTTCTAGGGCTGACAGGATATAACCAATACTTCCAGTCCAAATAGAAGCTTTTTGCATTTAATTATCATATGCAGCTCCAACTAAGGCTCTTTGTGTTCATGAAATAGCATTATATATAATTGACTGATCATCTCCAGCCAGTGGTACAGAGGCTTAGCTTCTCAACAGTATACTAATCTCTGGGATTATCACAATTTAGTGACAAATCAGTTACATTAGACGGGATTGGGGAGTTCTAATTATCAGCCCAATTGTGCCTTCTATTCTGGTCCTGACTTCCCTGTGTCACTAAATGGTCCGGAAAACATCACCAGGATTCCAACTACTGGCATCTGACTTGAGTCTGTGCGTTCATCACCAACGTACCTTTCGGGGAATAAAACTGTGATTCAGGTATCCTTATGTCATGTGCAGAAATCTGGTGCTGAAAATCATCTTATCGTAAGGATCTAATCAAGTACCTGAGACAGACCCCTGCCAACTTTCCCCCCGCTCCAGTGAGATGTTTCGTTTTGATCTGTCAATCTTGGTTGGGGTGGGAGGAGTGGTCCACTCGGTTCAAAAAGATGGAGATTGGTGTTTTCTTATTTTCCTTTGTCTGAAGCTGTGTGTCTGCCCAATGGAGTTTGGGAAAGGGAGCCCATTTCTGTGCAATCCCTCCTCCTCCCTGGCTGACATACTGTTCCCACCCCCTCCTTCCCCTCCGTCCCTCTCTCTTGGCAACCCTCTGAGGCTTTCATCCCTAATTTGATTGTCGTCGCTGACACTGTCAATCTGAACTCCAGCAGCATGTCTAATGCTGGCTGGACAAGGGGCATGCAGGAGGAGTTGAGGGAGAGGCAAATTCATCTTGAGAAGTAGCTTTATGTAAATCGATCCTTTGGCCGAACGCTGGAGCCAAGCATTTGCTGATTAATTGGAGAAGCGTTCCTGTCTTCTTCAGAGAGATGGCACAAATTGAGTCCGCTCTTCTTCACAAAAACATTCCCATGCCCAAAGCCTTTTGCAATTAGGAGATGAAACCTCGCGAGTGAGGGGGTGGGGGGAGCGTTTACGGAATTGTTCTGAAAGGAAGCGTGTGCACTTGGCCTGCTTCGTGATTAATTGCTGACCTGAGTACTCTCATTTGCCTCCCAGACGGTGTCCTGACAGCCGAAGTTCTGAGGCACAGCATCCCATAGGTGAAGATCTGCTTGTGCAATAATTAGCAGAAATGAAGAGGGTAGCTAGCGTGCTTTCTACACGTGTTTTTTCTTGTGGATTCCAAATGTATATTTTCAGTTACCGCTTGGGGCCATTTCTGTTGGCATGAGGAGGGAGTGCGTCTGTAATGGACATAATTAGGTTTTGGGGGACAGAGATTAAACCTGGCCTGAGAGGGTGCAACAGATTTGGAAAGTGGATTCGACCCAGAAAGGGGCTGTGTACCTGACAATGTTTCATCTCCCCGCTTCTGATTTCTGGTGCTCGTGGAGACTAGGATAACGTAAGATAATGAAACTCTGGCTGCCGAAGGAGACACTTTGAGCCTCAAGCTGCGGGAGATGTCAAAGGGGGATGACTGGCGGTGAGAAAGTTTTGATGATCTTTGCGATAACCTGCTCTGTGATCAGTCCCCTCACCGCCGAACTGTCTAAAAGATCGGGAAGCCCTCAAGGAGCCTGAAGATTAGCAGAAGTCAAGTCGGGGGTGGGAGAGGAGGAAGCGGAGGTGAGAAGGAGAGAGGCAGCCCAGAGCAAGCCGCGACCGTAGTTTGGGAGCAGTTGAAGCCACTTTCCGACGTCCACCCCTTGTAACCTTAAATGTTCAACGTGATGATGAGGAAAGAGTTCTTTGCACATTCCTCTGGATGCCGTGTGCATGCCTGACGCTAAGACTAACGTCTTGTGGACTGAACCACTCCTCCCTTCCACACTTAAGGGGATACAGCACTGGGGTTACTCTTCTGCGATCCATCCTGTTTTCTTGAAGACCTGGGAGGTGGCAGGGGCAGAGGAGCAGGCTCTGCTTTGGGCTGCAGCCGTCCAGAGGCTGGAATTTGGAATGCAGGGCTGCAGCTCAAGGAAATGTGGCTTGTATATGCCTGTTCTTTCTTGGAACTTTTCAGAACCCCATCAAACAAGTGAAATCTCTACGGTGAAGGTGAGATGCTATCCCAGGGGCCATCTGCCAATAAAATCAATGTGGTTTCAGAAAGGCTCAAGATTATCGTCTACCGAAGCAGGAAAGCAATTCAGCAAGAGCTCAGCGCTCTGAGTTGCAAAGCCAGCTTCTGGAAGCCCAGTGTTGGATGGGATGAAGTATATAGCAGCTTAAGGCATTAGGCTATGTTAATACTACAGAAGGACATTTCTCATCATGACCCTTGCGCTATTTACTATTCTACGCAAAGCAATTACAGTTATTGCTAATAACTCACACCTGTGGCTGTCCTGGTATTGACGAAAGGAGAATAGATGCTGTTCTCTGGCTTATTTATGTAAAAATAGATGCAGTTCAATAGATTTACACCAAGTTTGAAGTTAACACTAATATTTAATCCCAGACCTGCTTCTGGCCATTTAGCTTGAAAGGCACCAGACAAGGGATGTGAGCGCTGGGAGAACCCAGCAAACCGCAAAGATGACATTAATTAGTGACGAACGTGAGACTGCCGCCACTAGTCTCATGCCAGATACAATAAACTCCCCTGTCCCAGGCAAAGAGGACAGGACCTCCACGGTAAGAGGTGGGGGAGGGAGAGGGAAAAAAGGGGAAACACCTCCCTGGCCTCTCTGAGACTGTGCATTGATTGCAGCCTGAGCCGCACTCTTCCTGGCAACCCAACTCCTTTCCTTTCATACCTGAGCCCAGAAGTCCTGCATATGGTCAAGGTCCTAGGAGGCAGTGAGGCACAGTATCAAAAACATGGCTCAGGAGCCTGGAAGACCTTGGTGTGAACTCCAGCTTTGCCTCTTGCTAGCTGTGTGACTTTGCATGAGTAATTACCCTGTCTGAGCCTCAGTCTCCTCATCTGTAAAATGGGGACAGTGAAGTGTCAGGGGATTATTATAAAATGCCTAATGAGTTCAGAGCTCTTTGCTTGCTGCCATGGCTCATCATAAGCACTTAATAAATACTAATTATTATGAGTACTGCTTGCATCTGTTCGAGTCTGCAAACACTCTGAGTTGAAGACAAGAAAATCCCTGGCTCCTTTGTTCCATAAAATATTACACAGGAACTCTAAAACTGTAAAACAGCAACTCAAGGTCAAGCTTAATATCAAAGGAAGCAATAATTGTGTTCCACTCAAAGCTGTGTTTCAAAGGTCCTGCAGGGAGACTCAATCTCTTGGAATCTCCCAGGCTCTCCCGAGGATGGAGAGGGTGTGGCAGCAGAGAGAGGAACATAGGTGAAAGCCACACAGCTCTCTGTAACCCCCCCTAGGAAGCTGGCTGGACATGGCTGGCTGTGCAGTCACGGCTGTGCAGTCACTGCTCTGTAGAGGAGAACTGGGCAGGAGATTTCCATCAAGAGGAAGAAGAAGAAGGAGAGCCAGAAGGCAGCTGGTGGTACAGCAGGGAGGAGAGGCTCTAAGATCACAGCCCAGGCAGGGTTCAGACTGGGAACTGGCCTCTACACAACACAGTTCTGGGCTGAGAGCAGACTGTTGATCCAGCTGCCTCTGCACAGACTCAGAACAAGCCAAAGTAGTCCTCCACCTTCCAAAGGAAGCTGGGGACTTGCGTGAGCTTCCAAGGGGTCTACAGCCATGCAGGAAACAGCCTTCAGAGGAAAGGCTGAGATCAGTCAAGGTGGGAAGGCCCATTGACTTTGCTACTAAGGCAAATTCCCGGCTGTGGTTAGTCTCCTGAGAAGAGACTCTTCACCATCCTGTGAAAACTGTCCTGGGGCTTACATTTCAATGAAGGGTCACCATTAATACGGTGATCACGATGTACCCAGGGAGTTTGGTGCTGCAGGTCAAAGCTAAGGAAGTGAGAAGACACAGTCCCTGGGAGAAGACGACTTGAGACAGCAAGTATGACATCACCTCTTAGGAAATGAAGGCCACCTGTGCAGATGGAGCCGGAGGCTCGAGGCAAGACCCTTTTCCTATCCCAGAGTGAAGGCGGTTGCTCAAGGATCAAGGGGGTGGAACCAGAGAGGCAGCCTCTGTTATGCTGGTGTGGAGGCTATCATGGGTTCTACCTCCATGAATGAGAGATCTCCTTTGAAGTCAATGGCTGGTGGGCAGGAGAATGCAAGCAGAGAGGGATAGAGATGGATAGATAGATGGATGGATAGATAGATAGATAAGATACGAGAGAGACACAGGGAAGAGAGAGAGACACGGAGAGAGAGAGAGAGAGAGAGAGAGAGAGAAAGACTGGCAGGCAGAGAGACAAAAACCAAGAGGGAGGCAGGGAGAAAGAGACTGACACCGTGAGATAGAATAAAACTAGAGAAAACAAAAGAAAAAAGAAAGCCTGAGAGAAACCCACATGCACAGAGATAGTCACTGCACAGAAGAGACCGTGAAAGGCAGAGACACACAGAGAAAGAGAGCTGCATGGGTATGAGATAAAGAGAAACAGGATGGAGACAGGTTCACACACACATAAAGGAGACGGGCTGAGAAAACAAGAGACGAGAAAAGCAAGAGGAAAAGGATCAGGCGGAGGCCAGCAGGGGTTTGTGAGGTCGGAAGACAGGCTCCTCTCTGAAAGACCCCAGGGTTTGGGCTTTCCCACAACCAGGAGACCAAGAATGGGAGGAGGTCCGAGGCCTCTCTCGCATCCAATGTGGGAGGCTGCTCTAGGGCAAGGAGGTGTCATCCTCCCTGTCTGGACCCTTCCCCGAGTTCACGGCTGCATCTCCCATCCCAGCCTTGCTCTCCGGGACAAACCCTCCTCCCTCAAGGAGGGGAGCTACCCAGACCAGGGGAGGGGCTGCCAGGGCTTCTCCTAAGCTCCCATCTCTAGCGGGTCCATTGCTTCCTGTCTCCCTCAGCTCTGGAAGCCAGACACAGGGCTTCGGCAGAGAAAACTTGTAGAGGTTTCAAAGTTTTTACATTACAAAGCGAGTTTTTAAAAGCTCCATAAAATTTCAAGGCACATACTTAATGTTCAAATGGCAGAATATATCGATCCCTGCCCATCCTCTAGTATCTTAAGTTTACCCAGAGGACCATTTTATTTAATTAACTTGGTGCTTTATTAATATAAATATTCTCCTATTGATCATAAGAGGGCCTGACAGGCATTCGAGCTGGGTATACATCACCTTCCCTCTGACCAACGCCACTTAGAGGAGGAGCTGGCTCTGAATCAAGGAAAGTGGCAGGAAGTGGTCCCCTGGGACGTCAGGCGCGGATGAATCTACAGCATTTTTATGGAGGGAGTCTTTTTATTTTTTTTAAGATGCAGCTCCTTACTTCTCTTAAAGCAGAAAGCATATGGAAATGAGATATGAAAATGGTCTTGGCTTACGTGTATCAATTAGGCATGTCAATACCTTAATTAAATCGCTGAGCGAGATTTATACCAGTGAGTATGTTTTATAGTTATAATAGCTTTTTTGGCTACTGTTCAAAATGTCAAATACATTGTAAAAAGGGGATTTAAAAAAGACATAATTGACATTCTGAACCGAAGCCAGTTTTTTTCTTCCCTCCTTTCTTTCCTCTTTATTCATGTAATTTTGGAGAATATATATAAAGTAATGGACCTTAGAATGGATTGGGTTTTTGGAAGTCTTTTTTATCCTTCAATTCTAATCCATTTTATCAACTTTTCTAAGCCTCAGATCATTAAACCTGCGAACGTCCCTCACTTTCTTCTGGGCCTTTGGAGCTTGCTTTTTAATAATCTATAACTGGGTGCAGCTCCCTGGCTGCACCCACAGAAAAGAAAACACACTCTCTGCCCTGACGAACAAAACCCCAAACAGGGAATAAGGTTAAAAGGCCTTATGACATGAGAAGGCTATTACTATAACATCAAAACACTCAGGTAAAAGTATTCTTAATCTCTTACGTAAAAGCCTATTCTCTTTAACTTATGTGGCAAAGAAAGTAAAGATTCTCCCTCCTTTCTCCTTATACTCTTTTTCTCTCTGAGCTTTCCTAAGTCATTTCTTCATTTATTTCTAACCGTGACCTAGTTCCCTAGGGATAGAAAACCGAGAGAAGACCTTCTAGATACGTACAAACAAATACAAAAAAGGGAGAAGAAATGGTTGGGGAAGTTTGCACTCCTGTCATGGATTCCTCCCAATAAGTCACAGACAGAATGAGCGACGCTGCAAGTATTACCATGTCAGTTCAAGGTTATTATCTAACACTGAGAATGCAAAAAAGAAAATGAAAGAAAAAGAATATACATGATTTGGGGGCACTCGTCTTAAACGCACAAGTGCACTTCAAGTCTTGGTTAAATACTCCAGTCCTGAGATCTCAGCCAGGCCGCGGGTTGAACGCTGCCCTAAAGCAGGGTGACCAGAGGCAGGAGGTGGGCTCCCCTTGGGCTTTGTGCTCGATCATACCCCTGAGGCTCTGGCCTTTGAGGACTGTGTCTGTGGCCTCTCAGCCTTTCACAGCCAAACCCCTCCCAATTTCTGGGGAAGAATGACACCAAACAGAGGCTCCAGAGGGAAGCAAGAACCAGGTCGGTCCTCCCATTCTGATTCGCTTCGCTGACATGATCTGGCTGAGATTAGGGGAAAGGACCAAATACCGCGACCATTACTGGATTCTATTCAGAATAAAGCATCTTTGCTCAGAACCTATGATTCTTAACAAATTTTGGAGCCCAAAGATCCAATCTTCTTCGTTTACAGACGGCAAAACTGAGGCCCCCAACGAGAAAGGATTTGCCCAAAGTCACACAGTTTGGGGCAAGAACACAGGACCCTGACTCTGTGGACAAGGCCCCTGTCCTCCTTGTGGGTTGTTTCTGTTTAAAATCAATAGGGCAGGACAGGAGGGAGGTCTGGGTGCAGTAGCTGTCATTTGCCTGGTTACCAGGGAGCACCCTGGCTGATCCAGCTACCCGCACAGGTGCCCTCCTCCTTTGCTCTCTCTGCGACACGTGAACTGCTTTCCTGATGCTCTGCTTGCATTTAAAATGGGTAGTCTTTCCAGATCCATCCACCCATCCAACAAACATTTATTGAGCACTTACTATATGCTAGACACGGTGCGAGGCACAGGGGAAGAGGGGGGTGAACTAGCTCTCTGTTCATGCAGCTTATAGACTTATAGGGAAGACAAATATAAGCAAATAATTGTTCAGATGAGCATTTATAATTTAGACACTGTGAAGAAATACAAGATGCTTGTATGATAGGGACATGTATAAGAGAGCTCAACCCATACAAGACAGCCAGAGGAATGAAGCTCAAATGGAGACACGAAGGATGAGGAGGAATAATGCAGGGGAAGAGTGTTTGTGGTTGGAGGTCGGTGCAATGGTTCTCAAAGTACAGTCTCTGGACCAGTATCATCTGGGAACCTGTTAGAAATGCATATTCTTGGATGCCATCTCAGACGTTCGAAGTTAGAACCTCAATGGGTGGGGAACAGCCACCCGTGGAGTTTTCTCCCCAGGGAAATAATTGTTTTGTTTTGTTTTTTAATTTTAGTGGAAATTTTAAAACATACATGAAAGTAGAGAGAATAGTATAATAAACATCAACTTCAACAATGATCAATATTTTGCTAATTTTGTTTCATCTATCCCTGCCCCTCTCCTTCCCCCACATGTTGTTTTTTTTTTTTTTTTCCTGGAGTATTGTAAAAGCAAATCTCAGACATCATGTCATTTTATTTATATACATATAAACATATTTCAGTATGCAATTCTAACCAATAAGAACTTTTAATTTAACCATCTAGCAATTATTACACCTCACAAAATTAACAGTCCTTATTGTTTGTAGTCAAGATTTAAACAAAGCCAAGGCATTGCATTTCAGCTACCTGTGTTTTAAAGCCCTTCTGGGACTTCCCCGGTGGTCCAGTGGTTAAGACTCCATGCTTTCAATGCAGGGCGTCTGGGTTCAATCCCTAGTCAGGAAACTAGATCCCGCATGCTGCAACTAAGAGCCCGCATACCACAACTATTAATAAAAGATGCCACATGCCGCAGGAAGATCCCGTGTGCCACAACTAAGACCTGGTGCAGCCAAATTTAAAAAAAAATGAAAAACAAAACCCCAGCCCTCCAGATGACGCTAATACCCATGGGAGTTTGAGACCCACTGGCGTAGAGCATGCTGGGAAAGGGAACGTGTGGTGAGGATGCTGAGACGGTAAGCACAGGGCATGCGTGATTTGAGGAGCAGACTAAGGTGAGCGTGGCTCCAATGGGGCAGGGAGAGGGTAGTGGCTGAGGGGGGGCTGGTTGGGAAGCAGGAGGGGATGGGATCCAGTTTGGACGTGATCCGAGGACAAGGAGAACCACTGAGGCTTTTAATCAGGGGAGAGGACAGTTCATTGAATGTTGATGAGAACCTCACAACGAAACAAGCAGAACAACAGGAATAGGCCTTCCTTATGCTGATTTGGAAAGCCAATTAAAAAATAACCGATATTTTAACTAATTCACATTTACATGTAAATTTTCATTTAAAAAGCCACAGGCTGTCACTCTCTCACCATATGCTTCTTCCCCGTTCCATTCTCCACAGTGAGGAATAAGCCCTGAGTCTCCATGCACACGAAGTGGGGCAGGAGAAGAACGGACAAAGAACTCAGAAGCAGCCGGGCTCCCTGTGGGTGTGAAACAGGCACCCCTGGAAACCCCGGGCTCTTGCTTCAGTATGTTCTCCCGGTCAGGGCTTTACTTGTTTTGGTATTTTGGGGATGAGTTATAAACCTATCCACACCTCAGCTTTTCATTACCAGAGGGAACTAGGTCCCATTCTCCAGGTCAGAGGACCATAATCCCAATGTCACAGAAAGCCAGGGCAGAACCCCTGAATCCCTCGCTCTTTGTTCTAGCTGCCCAGGCAAAAAGAGTGCACCTGGGGGCATGGAATGAATGACTCGAGAGTTAAAGTGCATTCAGGCCTGGCCGCACTGCTGTGCATGCATGGCTGGAGCACACTGCCCTCCTACTGGCCCTTCTCAAGGTCCCCACCCACCTCTCCTCACCTCTCTGTCCTCACCCCTGACCCCAACTCTACACTAGCTATCCCTTCCTACTCTCCATACACATCAGTCATGGTGCTTCCTCCCAGCATCTAGTTCAGTGGGTTTTAAATTATTATTTAAATGCAGAATTGTTTTGTTGAAGCGGTGTCTCCATAGTACCTACAAATTGGCACTTGCCATCTACCTCTACAAGGATTAAATCATGAGCTGCTGCAGCTGCTGATTTTCAACACCCCCCCGAAAGGAGTTCAGGGTGGAGAGCTGACATGACACGACGCACGCTATGCTCTGGGAAAAACTGGCAGAACAGGTCTTCAGATAGTTAGGTATTTTCAGGAGCCGATGTTATGAGCCCAATTCTTGTATCTAGAAAAGCACTAAGATCCTTCATGGTGACGTCTGTTCCTCGTGACTAGCAGTAACCTTCACGAGACTGGCAGAAACCTTCTGCAAAAACTATGTTCTTGGGACTTCCCTGGTGGTCCAGTGGTTAAGACTCTGTGCTCCCAATGCAGGGGGCCCGGGTTCAATCCCTGGTCAGGAAACTAGATCCCACATGCCACAACTAAGAGCCTGCATGGCCCAACTAAAGATCCCACGTGCTGCAACGAAGACTCGGTGCAGCCAAAAAAACATTTTAAAAAATGTGCTTGACTGCATGTACTCCTCCTTCACCCAAATCACATGTATACTGACCTTCCTCCCTACCTCTTTGGAGCAGGTTCTCAGAGCTCTCTGAAATGCTGTCTCCCAGGCTACAGTCCTCATTTTGCCCCAAATAAAACTTAACTCGCCACTCTCACATTGTGCGTTTTTTTTTCAGTCGACAGTACCCCGATGTACAAAATAGATCTCGCTGGAGCTTCTCTGACTGAAGTGGTGGGTTGACATGGGAGCCCAGTGTGGTTGTACCCCCAATAACCCTGGGCACTTTGACACATTTTGAATACCACCAACCCCCTCAATTTACTCAGGAGGAAGCAGTGTCCCAAGGGTCAATGCCTTGTCTGAGGCACTCAGCAGAGAGGACCCCGAAACACCTACCTTTAATGTTCTACTGCCTCTCACTCCATTTCCAGAAGCTTAGAAATGTTTAGATCAGGGGGAACTATCCTCAGTGAAGACTCAGTTTTACTTCTTCCGAACTTGCCTCCTAGTAACTAACTTGAGGACCACACATTCTGCATAAGAAAGACCACACTTCATTTCCCTCATGGCCTTTCCTGCTCAGTTTGCAGGGGGTAGAAGACTAGTGAGAAGGTGACCAGTGAGAAAAAACCCCCAAATAGCTGAATTCTCCATTCCTGATCATCAGTCTCTGTGTATTTACAGCTGTGAATCAGAGCTCCCCTCAGAGAGAAAGTTACAGAATTTTAAGTTCTGACTTTTACCTCCTCTGTGGGGGCTAATCCAGAAAACTTTACTTTAGAAATAATAATTATAATAACAATGATAATAATACCTTGCACATACTTAACTAGCACTTAACCCGGTGCTAGTATTCTTCTAAGCATTTTTGCAAAGGTTTCCATTTCTCTTTCCTATCAGAACACAGAAAATAACTCCCAGACATCACTGCAAAATGCTAATTCCAGTTTTGGGGGCAGGCATAATGGCAGGAGGGTGAATTACAATGGAGATAATACATTCTGACAGACACGTGTGCATAATTAGAGGAACCCATAACAAAAGGGATCATGCCACTGGTCTCTGGGCGAGGGCAGTTCCTCTGTGCCATAGTTTTGGCAGCACAAGGGTGCCCTGGGCAGCCACAGAAGTTCTAGATAATTCTGGGGTTCCTTAGGGTTATAATCTGACAACCTTCTTCAAAAAAATAGGGACTTCTAGACCCTGCTCATTGACAGGAATGCATCTATTGGGCACCATGAACTACTAGGAGTCATGGCTTAAGTTTGCAGTCATACTTAGAGAAATAAACATTTGATGAACACCTACTATGTGCTCACTCCAACTTTGAAAACGATGATGAGGCAGGTACGGTTGTTCTGATTTTACATATAAGATCACCACAGTTCAAGCACTAGGCAACTTGCCCAAGGGCACACAGCAAAGAGGAGCTGGGATTGCACGTGTCTGTCCGGACTCCAGAACCTTCTCCTGCCCTTGCCAAAGCACAACATTTCCTCAGAGGAGCCTGGTTCATCACACCCATCCTGCCCATCTTCCCCCCACCCCTCTCCGATATCACCCAGTTAGAAAGAAGGACACACCCATGCGCACAGAGATCATGTCTAGACTTTTTGACCTTGGAAAGAAGATATAGCTTCCTGGTTTAATATTGTCAATCATTCTGTATTGTATTATTCTGTCAATTATTGAAATAGCATTTTATTTCACTATATTTCATTTATTGGGGTAATGCTAAAGCTTTGGCATTAATGAGGTGCTGGGGGTACAAAAGAAGTTGAAGAGGTAGTCTCTTTCTACAAGATTTTGCCTGATGTCCCACGTCATGTAGCATAAATTTGGGCATGGAGATTGGTTTCTGGGTAAGTCCTTGGTTGAGGCACTGAGCAAAGCATTACGAGGGGGAGAGAGCTAAAGAAATACAAGTGTCCTGGGGGATTCCCTGGCGGTCCATTGGTTAGGACTCGGCGCTTTCACTGTTGTGGCCCGGGTTCAATCCCTGGTTGGGGAACTAAGATCCTGCAAGCCGAGCAGCTGGGCCAAAAAAAAGAAGAAGAAAAAGAAATACAAGAGTCCTATAAGGACTTAGCTAGAGTGCTAGAAACAGCAAGCACAGAACTCAAATTATCAGCAAGTCCTAATTTCTGCCCCACATACCTCAGAAAGCAGAAATAGTGTGTTTTCTCATAAGGAAAAGACCATATTCCTCTCCCCACCTTACCCCTATATTTAATTTATTTTTAAAATAAATTTATTTATTTTTGGCTGCGTTGGGTCTTCGTTGCTGCGCACAGGCTCCCTCTAGTTGCGGCGAGCAGGGGCTACTCTTCATTGTGGTGTACGGGTTTCTCATTGCAGTGGCTTCTCTTGTTGCAGAGCACGGGCTCTAGGCGTGCGGGCTCAGCAGTTGTGGCTCGCAGACTCTAGAGCACAGGCACAGTAGTTGTGGCGCACGGGCTTAACTGCTCCGCGGCACGTGGGATCTTCCCAGACCAGGGCTCGAACCTGTGTCCCTTGCATTGGCAGGTGGACTCTCAACCACTGTGCCACCAGGGAAGCCCCACCCCTATATTTTAAAGTTCAAGAAAGGAAAGAATGGGAAAAAAATCTTAACACACCATACCATTCCATTATACTTAAAAATACAGAAAGGATTAAAACGGCCAGACCACATTAAAACTAATGACCGGTTGGTACAACCCTTCGTTGCCTTGGTGTTGCCCATTGTCTCCAGCAATAAAGAAACATCACAGGCAATTTATTGGGAGTTATTCTCCAATGAATTGCATTTGCTGAGAAGAGCACATTTAGCATTTGGTGATTCATATGTGGGAAACATTATTGCTCTGGTAAAGAGCTTAGAATAAGTGAGATTTAGAGCCCAGGGGATAAAAAAAAAAACCTGATGGTTTAAGTTTAATTGAAATTTTAAAAAGCACGCATTCATTATGTGTTTGTGCGTGGTTATGAATCTGGATAAAAGTGCATCAGGAAAGTTTTGTCTAGATCCCAAATCATTAACAGGGGCTATCTCTACAGCGAGGGGTAGGATTGGGAAGAGGGTAAAGGGGGAATTGTCCACATTTTTTTTTTCAATAAAAATAGAGGAATAGAAGAATATATGGCCCAAAATAATTACTTTATAACTCTTGATATTTCTGTATTTTAAAAGATTTTTATAACAAGTATTCATAGGTTATATGTGTCTACTTGAAAGTTAAAATTGAAGGGAGTGATTACACTTTCAAGAGCTCCTTTTTACTGCCCTTCCTCACCAGGTAGTTTAGTCTCTGTCCTCCAAGTGGCTGATGCCAGGCCCTTTGCATCACCAAGCTTATGTGTCCATGCAGAAGCACAGCTGCAGGTCAGCTAGGCAGGGTGGCCTCGGCCCTAGTACCTCACACTAAAAGGCAGATCATGGGAGCATAACTGCCTGCTGTCCTTTCTCCTCATCTGTGTGGCTGGTTTATCAGGATGTAAATTTATCTACAGCCTCCCAGTTGGAAGACCTTTCTTTCTTATTTTCTTCAACACCTGTATGCACACAGACGCAACATTCCTCTTTTGAAAGTTACTTTTCAAACTTTTCCTTTCCTTTTTTTTTTTACTATATAGGGAATAGAAAAGACATCTTGAATACTTTGTTAATCAAAAGGCAAGTTATTCAACTGTATTAAAGAATGATCATGTAAATGCAAAGAAAAGGCCAGGAAGGTAGCATGCCAGCAGATGAAGTAGCATCAACCCTGAGTTGGGGGCTGTGAGAAAATGAGTGACTTTTCTTCTCTTTGATGATTGGTCATGGCCACTTTTGCTCCAGTGACTTTAATGATGGTATTATACTTAAAAAAAATAAGGAAATTTATGTATTATTTTCTAAGAGCAATATACATAAAGACTTTTTAGAAAATATAGGAAGGTAGAAGCAATTACCTATAACCCTTGTACTTGAAATAACCACTGTAAACATTCTGCTTATTTCTTTCAGCCTGTCTTCTATGGATCCATCTGTGTGTATGTGTCTGTGTGTGTGTGTTTATATACATATATATGTAAATGAATATATAAATAAATATACATATCGAGAGAGAGATGGAGCAGAGGCTTAGCTTTATACTCTTCTTTTTTCACTTAACATCACATCGCAACCTGGGGGGCTATGCATGCACGGGGTGGGAGACAGAGGGAGACTTGTCATCATCTGTATCATTTGAATTTTGAGCCATTTAAATATACTGCCTATCTTCAAATAGATTAAAATGTAATTCCACATTATATTTAGCATTTTCCCGTGCTACTGCCTTTTGTATACTCATCTTTTTAAATGGCCACATTTTACTCCTTGCAAACATTCTGGAAGGGAGAGCGACCATGTCAATCATCCCATCAGTGGTGGACCAGTCCCCTCGGTCCTCCTGACCTTCTCACACCCTTGCCCGATCTCTCCTCAAATCTGCCTGAAGAACATGCGGTCCACGGCTTGGTCTGCAGAGACGGAGGGCAGGTTTCCAGCAGAGCTGATGTCACTCTGTGGGAACGAAGCCTGATGTCAAGAAGCATAAGTGGTGCAGGAGGACAAGAGATGCCGAAGGGCCTGAATGAACAATGCCATCAGTTCCCAGACCTCCCACGACCGCACTGCTGAAGTGAGAGGGGGCAGAGCACTGTGGATGGATCATTCCTAAGGCGGCTCCAGGGACTTCTTCCTCGTATGACAAGGGATTTTAGGGCACCTGTAATCAGGGTAACAAACTGTGCAAGGAAACGCAGCAAGGACATGCACTAAAAAAATGAAATTCTGAAGACCAACAAACATGGCTCATTATAGATCCTTATCCTGGAATAGTATGAAAAAGCAGACCAGATAATAAAGTTCACTGCAGTTTTTCTAACCATGATTACCCTAGAGCATATATTAAGAAAGATAAATATTTTCAACCACTATTTCAAAATAAAAATGCTTCCCATGTAAGACCTATGGAGGAATGGCAGTCATTTCTGTGTAAGAGGCTCCCCAGCAATGCTAGTAACACCTACCTAACCCCCACCTTGACTTTCAACTTCCCTTAACAGATACGAAGGTGACATGGAAACCACATCAGGGTACCCACCCTGTCTTCTTGCCTTTTCTCCCAATACACTCAAGGGCTTTTCTACGCAAACTCGTGTCATACACACAGACTTCTGTCCTCTGGTCACACATCCATCATGCCCATGTGCTTATGTGAATAGAGAGCACCTAAGATTGAACACGGGTCACTCCTGGAGGCTGTCCTCCCACAGAGGACCAATACTTAGGGCACAGTTTTACTTCTTGTGGATTCTCCCCCTGCCTACAGCAGCTGTTGCAAACTAGTGTTTCATTTGGCTTGCATGTCCTCTAAAAAAAAATCTCAGCCAACATTTTAAAATTGGGACATTTATATAAACATCTGGATTGGGGGCTACTCTTGAAAACTCCGAATAGCCACCCATTTAGGCCCCCTCTCCCACTGCACAAAGCTCAGCGGCAGCTGCCCTCTGTGGAAGGGGCAGGCAATTTTTATTTCGAGTTCAGCATCGTCCACGGAAGTCCCCGTTGCCTCCTAACCTTGAGGTCCCCGTGTCCACTGCCATTTGTCATCGGGCTTGCATTGTTGTTTTTCTGATCGTAGAGAAATAATTTTATTACACCTGCCCGTTTCACTCAATTACTTTACTTGAAGGCCTTTGTGCTGTAATCCCTGGCCTAGAGTTTTGAGAATATGGCCTGAAGATTTATTTAGGTGCTATAAACAGTAAGAGACACAAAGAACAAAACCATGCCTTCTGCTTTTTCCTCCACTGTGGCGATTGCCCTAACTCAGCTCCTCCTGGCATTAAAACCGTGTTTCTGGTCTGGGTTTGAGCACATTCTAAGGGACTGATGCTTGTGGTCCCCTGGGTCGAGACTCTGGATCTGTCTACCTAGACTCGGTTGTACTTTCCAGCCTTTCCCCAAAGAAGCCCTGCCTTCCCCTTTGCACGATCTGCTTTAAACCCATTAACTTAATTTGTCACAAATGTGCAGCATTCCCTTTCTTGCTAAACATGCACAGATAGGTACATGATTTCAAAGCTGAGAGAAGCACATAATCAAATGATTTTGTGCAGAACCAAACCATCTGGGCTGAAAACAAGCTTCTTAAAATAATTTTTTCTCCCCTTGATGGTGGATCACATTAGAGTATTTAGCTCTTCGGCTGGTCCAGTCTAGCTATGCAGAGGAAGTCTATTTACTTACATGGTAATGATACTAAAGGTTCACTGTAACTTACCCTCTGCCATCATAGAAAAATCAGCCTCTAGACTAAAAGAGGGAAATGAGCAGAAGTTCCATTCCATTAGCTTACTCCAGTTGTTTAAAGAAATATTTTACCCATAGATATACATACACACACGTTTATACAATCACCTATGCACATTCATATGGTGACACATTTACACACATACATGCATGTCTGGCCATGCATAATGGATGGATTAAACCATCACATGATGCTTGCAGAGTTAGAAGGTGATAACAAGTGCGTCTTTATACTCGATCAAAATGACCTCTGAGAATAGAAACTCTTTCAAAACAGTTTATGCTTTGTATCCTTCAGAAGGGCACCTGGAGCCCTACCTATGAGACCAGGAGAAGTCACAGACCTCACCCTTATTTTGTTTTTTTTTGTTTTTTTTTTTTTTCTCACCCTTATTTTGTAAAGAAAACACCAATGAAACTCCTAGACTCTGGGAAATGGAGAGTGCGGCCTGATATTTTGCACCGGGTAATAGAGCAAAAGCAGAAAAAGCTGTGTTTAAAACCAAGCAGCTTCTCCATGGGTTTGACGAAAGCCTGCCTCTTTTCTCTGGCCCTGTCTCTCAAATCAGCCTGACTTCCCAAGACAAATAATGCATGTAATTCAATACCAAATGATTATTATTAAAAACACTTGTGAAGAATAATTATGTCTGCAACAGATATATGTATGTTAGACTGCAGTGCATACTTTTGAATAATTTATGGAGTATCTGAGCTGTAGCTATATCCTATTAGTTTCACCCTTTTCTTTACAATCTCCAAATGCTGGTATAACCAGTGCATGTGGGAGAACAGCTGCATTGTGGATTTAAACTTATTTTCTCTCACTTATCATTAGCTCCCCATGAGTATGCTTTTAATGAAGAGTCTCTGATTAAAAAATGGGGTTTTGCAAAATCTACTTTAAATGCATGGCTTAGGAATTGTTTTGTAAAACAGTCTCACCACACGTAAGTCTTGTTAGCATAATGAAAACATATACATGCATTCATTCTATCAACAGCAATAAGAAGTGGCCATCATTTAACCATTGTCAGGCCACCTTTCTAACTACTTCCAGCCCCGGATTTCAGAATAAAGAAGGTTTACATTAGGTGGTGTATCTGATGTCAGGATTATAGTGGGGAAGGCTGGCCATTTAGAGTATATAGCAAATTCAGGTTCAAGCTTGAGATGCATCACTTTTTAGAGAAACCTTTTTCTTACTGTGTCTTAATTCTCGTCTCACTTAGAGAGTCTTCGAGAGGATTTGATATAACAACGTTTTAAAACTGCCAGACTGCACGATGCTGGCTGTGCTGGACCAGCTTTTTGAGTTGACTTTCATTCACGCAACAATCATTACCATTTATCAAGCACTTAGTATGCAGTTTTTTCACCTTCTCCCTATTTAACAGACGAGAAAACCAAGGATCCAAGAGGTCAGGGAAGTCTTGTGTCACACAGCTAGGAAGCAGGAGAGTGAAGTACTGGAGCCAGACCATCTGACTTTGAAGTCAGCTCTCTTTACCATGTGCTGCTTCTACCCTTCCTCTCTTGTGATTTCTCTCTCTCTTCCCATACATACCCCAGAGCCAGGAAAGTCTGGGTGTGTATTATGAACAGACTCACCACTGAATGTACATTATACCCTTTAATCCTCACAACGTCTCTACAATATATTTTACGCGTTTCACAAATGTGCCTCTATGCATCTATTACACTTGATTTGGCTTAGAGATTCCACCCCTGCCTGTCTTCGGATAGGAGATTCTCTTCCGTATTCTGAAGCACCCAGAGCCTAGAAGCCAAGATCAGCATTTAATTCCAGACTGGCTGCTACTATCGGAGTCATGTGAGGTCTACTGGCCTTTTCTCCCTAAAGGGAGCAAGCTCCTTACCACTTGCGTGTCCCCACCCCACTGTACCCTGCTCAATGCCCAGCAAGCACCTCCAGAGCTCGGTACATACGCACAGGAATGCAGTTGGTTGCTGTTGATCTGAGAAGCACTACTGCCCATTTGTTCAGTGACCAAAAGACCAGATTTTTAAACCTGCACCATTAGCTTTCCCCTAACCCAGCTGCTTTATTTGAACACTCAAATTTGGTTATAAACTTAGTATTTAACAAATTAATGCATGTCCATGATAAAAAAAATAAAGATATAAAATAAGTAAAAGCAGTGTCTTTCCCCCTCACTCTGACCTCTAGTCTCTTCCTCTAAAAAATATTTTCTTGTGTATCCTTCTTGAAAAATTTTATATACATACTGGCATTTATCCATATTATTTAAAACAGGCACAGATGAGAAAATAACATACACACTGTTCTACGTTTTTCTTTTTTTAACTTAATGGTACCTTTTAAACTTAAGCGTACCTTTCCCATACTTGCACACGCAGCCCTGGCTAACTTCTAAATGACCATATACTAATTCCTTTATAGATGGATGTACTATGAACTATTAACTGGTCCCTTGTTGAATATTGGTTCCAGTGTTCTGTGGGGAGAGTGAACTTCAAGACAGATATATTTTGAAATATTTTGTGAATGTATCTGTTAGAAAAATTCCTTGCAGTGCAATTGCTGGGTCTAAAAGGATCGACACACTTAAAATTTTGATAAATATTGCCCAAGGGGGCCTCCAAAGAGGCTGCACTAATCCTATTTATTCTGAGTAGTTCACATTGACTCTGTAGGTCATAGTCCCCAAGGAGAGCCCTGAACTAGAGCTATTGCCATGGGCAGCATCAGAATCCGCCCAGGGTTTGGGAAAAATTTAATCATGGTCAGAGATCCAGCGGCAGCAGTATTAAGCTGTCATCTGCAGGTAGAAAATGCAGAGCACGTACTGAATGTGCACCTTCCACTAGCTGCTGTCCTGTTACTTAGTCTTTCTGGGAAGAGCCTCTTGGCAGCTGAGGATGAGCATGACGGTCCTCCTGGGAGGCAGGAAACGTGGCTTCAAGCCCCAACTCTCCCCCTCACTTTGCTTTTTCACCCTCAGCCAGTCCCTTCTCCTCTCTGTACTTTTTTTTTTTTTTTTTTTTAGTGGTACGCGGGCCTCTCACTGTTGTGGCCCCTCCCGTTGAGGAGCACAGACTCCGGACGCGCAGGCTCAGCGGCCATGGCTCACGGGCCCAGCCGCTTTGCGGCATGTGGGATCCTCCCGGACCGGGGCACGAACCCGTGTCCCCTGCATCGGCAGGCGGACTCTCAACCACTGCGCCTCTAGGGAAGCCCTCCTCTCTGTACTTTAATGTCCTTACTTATGATATAAGGTAGGCTTGGGGTCACAACCTCAAAAAACGGGGATGAGGCAGAGAACTCAGTGGCTGGTGTAGATGGTCACCAGCCAGGGAGCACATGCCCGTCTAAGGACTGAGCCAAACTCCACGCCAGAGGACTCGGGGGATGAACGTGTGACCCACTGTCGCTATATCCCCCAGTGTCCCATGGGAATCCAAAAATAACAGATTTTATGCAACCTTTCTAGATTTCTTTTTCTAGATTTTTAAATGCTAGAAACTGATTTAAAAACTTAAACATTATATTTGATATTTAATATTAAAAATCCATGAGTTCACAAATATACTCAAAAAGAGAAAGTTAAAAAAATAAAAAGGAAAATTCACTTGTCACCACTATACAACTCTATTCTGAAAACTGGTAGTTAAAGAATCAGAGGGCTTCCCTGGGGCTTCCCTTCCCTGGTGGCTCAGTGGTTGAGAATCCGCCTGCTGATGCAGGGGACACGGGTTCGTGCCCCGGTCCGGGAAGATCCCACATGCCGCGGAGTGGCTGGGCCGTGAGCCATGGCCGCTGAGCCTGCGCGTCTGGAGCCTGTGCTCCGCCACGGGAGAGCCCACAACAGTGAGAGGCCCGCGTACCGCAATAAAAAAAAAAAAAGAGAAAGAATCAAACATTTGTCTGTAGGAACTGTATCTCAGGGTAACCAAATGGTCCAGGTTGTCTGTAGGAACTGTAGGAACTTGTCTGTAGGTACAAGTATCTCTGTAGGAGATATCTCAGGGTAGGAACTGTATCTCAGGGTAACCAAATGGTCCAGGTTTCTGAGCTTTTCTTTACATATGAATTCTAACTAATAGATATAAATAGAATGGTAGATAAAAGTCACTTTGTAAAACCTCCAATTAAGTAACTGATCCAGGCAACAGTCACCAATGGATGCTAAAATCATTAAGTTATAAGCTGACTCAGGGTGCCAAATTATTAGTCACAGATGATTGCTGGTGATAAGGGTAGAAAAACAACTTTACAAAAGAGGGATCCAGACTGTAACCATCTAATCCCATGGATCAGTCTCAGCATGAGAACAGTTAAACGATGTTAAGTGCATCCTGAGATACAATGTCACTCATATTCTTGTCAAAAAATTTACACCTGAATCTAAGCAAGCCTAATTAACCAGTGGCTAGAAATATGGGGGATAGAGGAATATGTTAAACTACAGCCTGGAGAAGCCATCAGAAAAATCCAGAAAGTGGGGCATGCTTCAGGATCTGGTTTCTTCCACAAGTCACTGGCATAAGGAAAAAAAAAGAGGAAGCTTCCAGATTAAAAGCAGAGAGTAATGTTTTAGACCAGCACCATCCAGTGGAAATATATGAGCCCCAAATGCCGGCCACAAATGTAACTTTACATTTTCTAGTGGCTGCATTAAAAAGTAAAAAGAAACACATTAAACATATTTAATAATAAATTTTGTTATGCCCAATCATATCCAAAATACTATAATTTCAACATATAATCAACATAAAATTGTTAATGAGATATTTTACATTCTTTTTCTGGTACTGTCTTCGAAATCCGGTGTGTATTTCACACTTACAGTATATCTGAATTCGGACCAGCCACATTTCAAATGCTCTTTGGCCACATGTGGCCAGAGGCTACGGCAGAGAACAGCACAGTTCCATCTAGACTGACAGAGGCATAACAACTAAATGGGATGCATGAACTATGTTTGGTCTGTAGTTTGAACAAACCAATTGTTGAAAAATATTTTGGGGGTAATTGGGAGACATAATTTGGACTAGATATTGAATGATATTAAGGAATTATTCACTTTCTTAGGGGTGATAACAGTGCTGTAATTTTATACGAACATATTTTTACTTTTTAGTGAGGTATACTGAAATATCTCGGTGTAAAGTGTCATGATCTCTACAATTTACTTTAAAATACATGGGCAAAACAATAATGGCCACTCACAAATAGCAAAATATCCATAACTTAAATCTAGGTGGTTGGGTATACAGGGGAATCTCAATTTAAGTGACCTTTACAGTCTCTTCCAGATGAGAAATTTTAGGATGCCAGTTGCATCTCTGCCTTTGAATTCCACTGTTCTGGGAAAGAAGAAGCATATACAGCAAGCAAGGAACTTTCACTTGAACAGGGCTTTTCTCCTCTCCTCTGCAGGGAAAACCTAGGGGAACCTACAGCCAGGGGAGGCTGTCTTCCGAGGCCTGCTCCACAGAGCTGTGGCTCAGGCAGCAGGACCCAGGGAAGTCAGGGCCCAGCTGAGCTGGAGCCAGAGGAGAGGGGCCCTCCAGGCACCCAGCGTGTCACTTCCCGGACTCCAGGCAGGACGCATCCAGCCCTGTCCTTCATTAGCACTAATGGAATTTCAAGGTCAATGACCAGTCATAAATACCAGCCCTAAATTAAGTGTATCTGAGGCTCCTTGCCCAGAGGATTTTTTTTCTTTTTTCTTAAAAGCCAAGTTGCTTGGGAGATAGGAGAGTGTGAAAAATACAGTTAACCTTTCAAGATGAAAACATTATCAATTCTATTGATTTAGATCATACCTCGCTTCCACTTAACTCATCACGAAGGATTGCCAGTTTTAGAAATAGTGTATTTCTCAGTCTTAGGGAGTTTTTTTCCTTTCCGTCTCCTCCCCCCCCCCCCCCCCCCCCCCCCCCCCCCCCCCTCTCTCCCCCGCCCCCTGTTTTCTC